>NC_090652.1:61073434-61093434 GCF_040937935.1 Hyperolius riggenbachi | reverse complement strand
ACACATAAATACATACAGTACATGCACACATACATACACACATAAATACATACAGTACATGCACACACACACATACACATAAATACATACAGTACATACACACACATACATACACACATAAATACATACAGTACATGCACCCACATACATACACACATAAATACATACAGTACATACACACACATACATACACACATAAATACATACAGTACATGCACACACATACATACACACATAAATACATACAGTACATGCACACACACACACACACACACATACACACATAAATACATACAGTACATGCACACACATACATACACACATAAATACATACAGTACATGCACACACATACATACACACATAATTACATACAGTACATGCACACACACACACACATACACATAAATACATACAGTACATACACACACATACATACACACATAAATACATACAGTACATACACACACATACACACATAAATACATACAGTACATGCACACACATACATACACACATAAATACATACAGTACATGCACACACACACACACACATACACACATAAATACATACAGTACATGCACACACATACATACACACATAAATACATACAGTACATGCACACACATACATACACACATAAATACATACAGTACATGCACACACATACATACACACATAAATACATACAGTACATACACACACATACATACACACATAAATACATACAGTACATACACACACATACACACATAAATACATACAGTACATGCACACACACACACACACACACATACACACATACATACATACAGTACATGCACACACATACATACACACATAAATACATACAGTACATGCACACACATACATACACACATAAATACATACAGTACATGCACACACACACACATACACATAAATACATACAGTACATACACACACATACATACACACATAAATACATACAGTACATACACACACATACACACATAAATACATACAGTACATGCACCCACATACATACACACATAAATACATACAGTACATACACACACATACATACACACATAAATACATACAGTACATACACACATACATACACACATAAATACATACAGTACATACACACACATGCATACACACATAAATACATACAGTACATGCACACACATGCACACATAAATACATACAGTACATGCACACACATACATACACACATAAATACATACAGTACATGCACACACATACATACACACATAAATACATACAGTACATGCACACACATACATACACACATAAATACATACAGTACATGCACACATACATACACACATAAATACATACAGTACATGCACACACACACATACACATAAATACATACAGTACATACACACACATACATACACACATAAATACATACAGTACATGCACCCACATACATACACACATAAATACATACAGTACATACACACACATACATACACACATAAATACATACAGTACATGCACACACATACATACACACATAAATACATACAGTACATGCACACACATACATACACACATAAATACATACAGTACATGCACACACACACACATACACACATAAATACACACAGTACATGCACACACATACATACACACATAAATACATACAGTACATGCACACACATAAATACATACAGTACATGCACACACACACACACATACACATAAATACATACAGTACATACACACACATACATACACACATAAATACATACAGTACATACACACACATACACACATAAATACATACAGTACATGCACCCACATACATACACACATAAATACATACAGTACATACACACACATACATACACACATAAATGCATACAGTACATGCACACACATACACACATAAATACATACAGTACATGCACACACATACACACATAAATACATACAGTACATGCACACACATACATACACACATAAATACATACAGTACATGCACACACATACATACACACATAAATACATACAGTACATGCACACACAAACACACACACATAAATACATACAGTACATGCACACACATACATACACACATAAATACATACAGTACATGCACACACATACACACACATAAATACATACAGTACATGCAAACACATACATACACACATAAATACATACAGTACATGCACACACACACACATACACACATAAATACATACAGTACATGCACACACATACACACACATAAATACATACAGTACATGCACACACAAACACACACACATAAATACATACAGTACATGCACACACATACATACACACATAAATACATACAGTACATGCACACACATACACACACATAAATACATACAGTACATGCACACACATACATACACACATAAATACATACAGTACATGCACACACACACACATACACACAAAAATACATACAGTACATGCACACACATACATACACACTAAATACATACAGTACATGCACACACATACATACACACATAAATGCATACAGTACATGCACACACACACATACACACATAAATACATACAGTACATGCACACACATACACACACACATAAATACATACAGTACATGCATGCACACACATAAATACATACAGTACATGCACACACACACACACACATACACACATAAATACATACAGTACATGCACACACACACATACACATATAAATACATACAGTACATGCACACACACACATACACACATAAATACATACAGTACATGCACACATACACACATAAATACATACAGTACATGCACACACATACATACACACATAAATACATACAGTACATGCACACACACACATACACACATAAATACATACAGTACATACACACACATACATACACACATAAATACATACAGTACATACACACACATACATACACACATAAATACATACAGTACATGCACACACATACATACACACATAAATACATACAGTACAAGCACACACAAACACACACACATAAATACATACAGTACATGCACACACACACATAAATACATACAGTACATGCACACAAACATACACACACACATAAATACATACAGTACATGCACATACACACATAAATACATACAGCACATACACACACATACATACACACATAAATACATACAGTACATGCACACACACATACACACATAAATACATACAGTACATACACACACATACATACACACATAAATACATACAGTTCATGCACACACAAACACACACACATAAATACATACAGTACATGCACACACATACATACACACATAAATACATACAGTACATGCACACACATACGCACATAAATACATACAGTACATGCACACACATACACACATAAATACATACAGTACATGCACACACATACATACACACATAAATACATACAGTACATGCACACACATACATACACACATAAATACATACAGTACATGCACACACAAACACACACACATAAATACATACAGTACATGCACACACATACATACACACATAAATACATACAGTACATGCACACACATACACACACATAAATACATACAGTACATGCACACACACACACACATACACACATAAATACATACAGTACATGCACACACACACATACACATATAAATACATACAGTACATGCACACACACACATACATACACACATAAATACATACAGTACATGCACACACATACATACACACATAAATGCATACAGTACATGCACACACACACACATACACACATAAATACATACAGTACATGCACACACATTCACACTCACATAAATACATACAGTACATGCACACACATACATACACACATAAATACATACAGTACATGCACACACACACACACATACACACATAAATACATACAGTACATGCACACACATACATACACACATAAATACATACAGTACATGCACACACATACATACACACATAAATACATACAGTACATGCACACACACACACACACACATACACATAAATACATACAGTACATACACACACATACATACACACATAAATACATACAGTACATACACACACATACACACATAAATACATACAGTACATGCACACACACACACACACACATACACACATAAATACATACAGTACATGCACACACATACATACACACATAAATACATACAGTACATGCACACACATACATACACACATAAATACATACAGTACATGCACACATATACATACACACATAAATACATACAGTACATACACACACATACATACACACATAAATACATACAGTACATACACACACATACACACATAAATACATACAGTACATGCACCCACATACATACACACATAAATACATACAGTACATACACACACATACATACACACATAAATACATACAGTACATACACACACATACATACACACATAAATACATACAGTACATACACACACATACATACACACATAAATACATACAGTACATGCACACACATACACACATAAATACATACAGTACATGCACACACATACACACATAAATACATACAGTACATGCACACACATACATACACACATAAATACATACAGTACATGCACACACATACATACACACATAAATACATACAGTACATGCACACACATACATACACACATAAATACATACAGTACATGCACACATACATACACACATAAATACATACAGTACATGCACACACACACTTACACATAAATACATACAGTACATACACACACATACATACACACATAAATACATACAGTACATGCACCCACATACATACACACATAAATACATACAGTACATACACACACATACATACACACATAAATACATACAGTACATGCACACACATACATACACACATAAATACATACAGTACATGCACACACACACACATACACACATAAATACATACAGTACATGCACACACATACATACACACATAAATACATACAGTACATGCACACACATACATACACACATAATTACATACAGTACATGCACACACACACACACATACACATAAATACATACAGTACATACACACACATACATACACACATAAATACATACAGTACATACACACACATACACACATAAATACATACAGTACATGCACACACATACATACACACATAAATACATACAGTACATGCACACACACACACACACATACACACATAAATACATACAGTACATGCACACACATACATACACACATAAATACATACAGTACATGCACACACATACATACACACATAAATACATACAGTACATGCACACACATACATACACACATAAATACATACAGTACATACACACACATACATACACACATAAATACATACAGTACATACACACACATACACACATAAATACATACAGTACATGCACACACACACACACACACATACACACATACATAAATACAGTACATGCACACACATACATACACACATAAATACATACAGTACATGCACACACATACATACACACATAAATACATACAGTACATGCACAAACACACATACACATAAATACATACAGTACATACACACACATACATACACACATAAATACATACAGTACATACACACACATACACACATAAATACATACAGTACATGCACCCACATACATACACACATAAATACATACAGTACATACACACACATACATACACACATAAATACATACAGTACATACACACATACATACACACATAAATACATACAGTACATACACACACATACATACACACATAAATACATACAGTACATGCACACACATACACACATAAATACATACAGTACATGCACACACATACACACATAAATACATACAGTACATGCACACACATACATACACACATAAATACATACAGTACATGCACACACATACATACACACACACATAAATACATACAGTACATGCACACACATACATACACACATAAATACATACAGTACATGCACACATACATACACACATAAATACATACAGTACATGCACACACACACATACACATAAATACATACAGTACATACACACACATACATACACACATAAATACATACAGTACATGCACCCACATACATACACACATAAATACATACAGTACATACACACACATACATACACACATAAATACATACAGTACATGCACACACATACATACACACATAAATACATACAGTACATGCACACACATACATACACACATAAATACATACAGTACATGCACACACACACACATACACACATAAATACACACAGTACATGCACACACATACATACACACATAAATACATACAGTACATGCACACACATAAATACATACAGTACATGCACACACACACACACATACACATAAATACATACAGTACATACACACACATACATACACACATAAATACATACAGTACATACACACACATACACACATAAATACATACAGTACATGCACCCACATACATACACACATAAATACATACAGTACATACACACACATACATACACACATAAATACATACAGTACATGCACACACATACACACATAAATACATACAGTACATGCACACACATACACACATAAATACATACAGTACATGCACACACATACATACACACATAAATACATACAGTACATGCACACACATACATACACACATAAATACATACAGTACATGCACACACAAACACACACACATAAATACATACAGTACATGCACACACATACATACACACATAAATACATACAGTACATGCACACACATACACACACATAAATACATACAGTACATGCACACACATACATACACACATAAATACATACAGTACATGCACACACACACACATACACACATAAATACATACAGTACATGCGCACACACACATACACATATAAATACATACAGTACATGCACATACACACATAAATACATACAGTACATGCACACACATACACACACATAAATACATACAGTACATGCACACACAAACACACACACATAAATACATACAGTACATGCACACACATACATACACACATAAATACATACAGTACATGCACACACATACACACATATAAATACATACAGTACATGCACACACATACATACACACATAAATACATACAGTACATGCACACACACACACATACACACAAAAATACATACAGTACATGCACACACATACATACACACTAAATACATACAGTACATGCACACACATACATACACACATAAATGCATACAGTACATGCACACACATACGCACATAAATACATACAGTACATGCACACACATACACACATAAATACATACAGTACATGCACACACATACATACACACATAAATACATACAGTACATGCACACACATACATACACACATAAATACATACAGTACATGCACACACAAACACACACACATAAATACATACAGTACATGCACACACATACATACACACACATACATACACACATAAATACATACAGTACATGCACACACATACACACACATAAATACATACAGTACATGCACACACACACACACATACACACATAAATACATACAGTACATGCACACACACACATACACATATAAATACATACAGTACATGCACACACACACATACATACACACATAAATACATACAGTACATGCACACACATACATACACACATAAATGCATACAGTACATGCACACACACACACATACACACATAAATACATACAGTACATGCACACACATTCACACTCACATAAATACATACAGTACATGCACACACATACATACACACATAAATACATACAGTACATGCACACACACACACACACACACACACACACACACACACACACACACACACACACACACACACACACACACACACACACACATACACACATAAATACGTACAGTACATGCACACACAAACACACACACACATAAATACATACAGTACATGCACACACATACATACACACATAAATACATACAGTACATGCACACTTACATACACACATAAATACATACAGTACATGCACACACATACATACACACAAATACATACAGTACATGCACACACATACACACACACATAAATACATACAGTACATGCACACACATACACACACACACACATAAATACATACAGTACACACACACACACACACACACACACAAATACACACAAATACATACAGTACATGCACACACACACACACACATACACACATAAATACATACAGTACATGCACACACACACATACACATATAAATACATACAGTACATGCACATACACACATAAATACATACAGTACATGCACACACATACACACACATAAATACATACAGTACATGCACACACAAACACACACACATAAATACATACAGTACATGCACACACATACACACACATAAATACATACAGTACATGCACACACATACATACACACATAAATACATACAGTACATGCACACTCATACATACACACATAAATATATAAAGTACATGCACACACATACATACACACATAAATACATACAGTACATGCACACACATACATACACACATAAATACATACAGTACATGCACACACATACATACACACATAAATACATACAGTACATGCACACACATACATACACACATAAATACATACAGTACATGCACACACATACACACACACATAAATACATACAGTACATGCACACACATACACACACACATAAATACATACAGTACATGCACACTCATAGATGCACACATAAATACATACAGTACATGCACACACATACATACACACATAAATACATACAGTACATGCACACACATACATGCACACATAAATACATACAGTACATGCACACATACATACACACATAAATACATACAGTACATGCACACACATACACACACACATAAATACATACAGTACATGCACACACATACATACACACATAAATACATACAGTACATGCACACACATACATACACACATAAATACATACAGTACATGCACACACACACACACATACACATAAATACATACAGTACATACACACACATACATACACACATAAATACATACAGTACATACACACACATACACACATAAATACATACAGTACATGCACCCACATACATACACACATAAATACATACAGTACATACACACACATACATACACACATAAATACATACAGTACATGCACACACATACACACATAAATACATACAGTACATGCACACACATACACACATAAATACATACAGTACATGCACACACATACATACACACATAAATACATACAGTACATGCACACACATACATACACACATAAATACATACAGTACATGCACACACAAACACACACACATAAATACATACAGTACATGCACACACATACATACACACATAAATACATACAGTACATGCACACATACATACACACATAAATACATACAGTACATGCACACACACACATACACATAAATACATACAGTACATACACACACATACATACATACACACATAAATACATACAGTACATGCACCCACATATATACACACATAAATACATACAGTACATACACACACATACATACACACATAAATACATACAGTACATGCACACACATACATACACACATAAATACATACTGTACATGCACACACATACATACACACATAAATACATACAGTACATGCACACACATACACACACATAAATACATACAGTACATGCACACACATACATACACACATAAATACATACAGTACATGCACACACACACACATACACACAAAAATACATACAGTACATGCACACACATACATACACACTAAATACATACAGTACATGCACACACATACATACACACATAAATGCATACAGTACATGCACACACACACATACACACATAAATACATACAGTACATGCACACACATACACACACACACACATAAATACATACAGTACATGCATGCACACACATAAATACATACAGTACATGCACACACACACACACACACACACACATACACACATAAATACATACAGTACATGCACACACACACATACACATATAAATACATACAGTACATGCACACACATACATACACACATAAATACATACAGTACATGCACACATACACACATAAATACATACAGTACATGCACACACATACATACACACATAAATACATACAGTACATGCACACACACACATACACACATAAATACATACAGTACATACACACACATACATATACACATAAATACATACAGTACATACACACACATACATACACACATAAATACATACAGTACATGCACACACATACATACACACATAAATACATACAGTACAAGCACACACAAACACACACACATAAATACATACAGTACATGCACACACACACATAAATACATACAGTACATGCACACACACATACACACACACATAAATACATACAGTACATGCACATACACACATAAATACATACAGCACATACACACACATACATACACACATAAATACATACAGTACATGCACACACACATACACACATAAATACATACAGTACATACACACACATACATACACACATAAATACATACAGTACATGCACACACATACGCACATAAATACATACAGTACATGCACACACATACACACATAAATACATACAGTACATGCACACACATACATACACACATAAATACATACAGTACATGCACACACATACATACACACATAAATACATACAGTACATGCACACACAAACACACACACATAAATACATACAGTACATGCACACACATACATACACACACATACATACACACATAAATACATACAGTACATGCACACACATACACACACATAAATACATACAGTACATGCACACACACACACACATACACACATAAATACATACAGTACATGCACACACACACATACACATATAAATACATACAGTACATGCACACACACACATACATACACACATAAATACATACAGTACATGCACACACATACATACACACATAAATGCATACAGTACATGCACACACACACATACACACATAAATACATACAGTACATGCACACACATTCACACTCACATAAATACATACAGTACATGCACACACATACATACACACATAAATACATACAGTACATGCACACACACACACACACACACACACACACACACACACACACACACACACACACACACACATACACACATAAATACGTACAGTACATGCACACACAAACACACACACACATAAATACATACAGTACATGCACACACATACATACACACATAAATACATACAGTACATGCATGCACACACATAAATACATACAGTACATGCACACACACACACACACACATACACACATAAATACATACAGTACATGCACACACACACATACACATATAAATACATACAGTACATGCACACACATACATACACACATAAATACATACAGTACATGCACACATACACACATAAATACATACAGTACATGCACACACATACATACACACATAAATACATACAGTACATGCACACACACACATACACACATAAATACATACAGTACATACACACACATACATATACACATAAATACATACAGTACATACACACACATACATACACACATAAATACATACAGTACATGCACACACATACATACACACATAAATACATACAGTACAAGCACACACAAACACACACACATAAATACATACAGTACATGCACACACACACATAAATACATACAGTACATGCACACACACATACACACACACATAAATACATACAGTACATGCACATACACACATAAATACATACAGCACATACACACACATACATACACACATAAATACATACAGTACATGCACACACACATACACACATAAATACATACAGTACATACACACACATACATACACACATAAATACATACAGTACATGCACACACATACGCACATAAATACATACAGTACATGCACACACATACACACATAAATACATACAGTACATGCACACACATACATACACACATAAATACATACAGTACATGCACACACATACATACACACATAAATACATACAGTACATGCACACACAAACACACACACATAAATACATACAGTACATGCACACACATACATACACACACATACATACACACATAAATACATACAGTACATGCACACACATACACACACATAAATACATACAGTACATGCACACACACACACACATACACACATAAATACATACAGTACATGCACACACACACATACACATATAAATACATACAGTACATGCACACACACACATACATACACACATAAATACATACAGTACATGCACACACATACATACACACATAAATGCATACAGTACATGCACACACACACATACACACATAAATACATACAGTACATGCACACACATTCACACTCACATAAATACATACAGTACATGCACACACATACATACACACATAAATACATACAGTACATGCACACACACACACACACACACACACACACACACACACATACACACATAAATACGTACAGTACATGCACACACAAACACACACACACATAAATACATACAGTACATGCACACACATACATACACACATAAATACATACAGTACATGCACACATACATACACACATAAATACATACAGTACATGCACACACATACATACACACAAATACATACAGTACATGCACACACATACACACACACATAAATACATACAGTACATGCACACACATACACACACACACACACACACACACACACACATAAATACATACAGTACACACACACACACACACACACACACACACACACACACACAAATACACACAAATACATACAGTACATGCACACACATACACACACACATAAATACATACAGTACATGCACACACATACATACACACATAAATACATACAGTACATGCACACACATACATACACACATAAATACATACAGTACATGCACACACATACATACATACATAAATACATACAGTACATGCACACACATACATACACACATAAATACATACAGTACATGCACACACATACATACACACATAAATACATACAGTACATGCACACACACACACACACACACACACACACACACACACACACACACACACACACATACACACATAAATACATACAGTACATGCACACACTCACATACACACATAAATACATACAGTACATGCACACACACACATACATACACACATAAATACATACAGTACATACACACACATACATACACACATAAATACATACAGTACATACACACACATACATACACACAAAGATACATACAGTACATACACACACACATATACACACATAAATACATACAGTACATGCACATACACACATAAATACATACAGTACATGCACACACATACATACACACATAAATACATACAGTACATACACACATACATACACACATAAATACATACAGTACATGCACACACATACATACACACATGATAATGGTAGAGCCTACCTCCCCTTACCCACCCCAACACCCCGTATTCCCCACTCAACTTAAACCTTACCAATAATAGACACGGACTACTAGGCATTGGATTAATTTAAGGCCATAGCAGCCCCTTCTTTATTTAGCCTATTAACAATTTTCCAAAACAAAATAGATAACCACAACATAACCAAACGATATCCACCAAGAGCTGGGGTAAAAGGGTCCGGAGGCACCGAAAATCGAAATCCAAACACCCCGTGTGACATGCAGCCTTGAACCGGCCCCCAGCCGCGTAGCTCGGCTCGGGGACAGCTGCATGCCCCAAAGTCGTCTCTCTCTTGATTCCTTTTAACGCACCGGATTTGTCCCGTGACAGATCTCCTTCCCAAGGCACTGACCTCCGGAGCCCCCTTTTTACCCCTCCGGCTGCAATGACAAAGCAATGACGTATCACACAAACACAAACAACATAAAGGGAGGGAGGGAGGGAGCTTCTTCACCTACGCTGCTCTAAGCCGGAAGTGCCCGCCCCCTGACTTCCGCCGCCTACCCGGGAAAACTTGGGACTCTCCCTGCCTTCACTGCCCGCCCCCCTCCTATCCTACTGCCTGCTAACCATCCGCCCCCTAACCTAATTAACCCTACACTAACCGGGGAGACGGCTACCCCATCATGCCCGGGCCCTCCGCACATCGCTGGCTCCGGCTACAGGCCCTATCTTGATAATGGTAGAGCCTACCTCCCCTTACCCACCCCAACACCCCGCATTCCCCACTCAACTTAAACCTTACCAATAATAGACACGGACTACTAGGCATTGGATTAATTTAAGGCCATAGCAGCCCCTTCTTTATTTAGCCTATTAACAATTTTCCAAAACAAAATAGATAACCACAACATAACCAAACGATATCCACCAAGAGCTGGGGTAAAAGGGTCCGGAGGCACCGAAAATCGAAATCCAAACACCCCGTGTGACATGCAGCCTTGAACCGGCCCCCAGCCGCGTAGCTCGGCTCGGGGACAGCTGCATGCCCCAAAGTCGTCTCTCTCTTGATTCCTTTTAACGCACCGGATTTGTCCCGTGACAGATCTCCTTCCCAAGGCACTGACCTCCGGAGCCCCCTTTTTACCCCTCCACCACGACAAGGGCGTGACCCCTTATGCCCTTGAGGCCCCCAACCTCAGCGCTCTCTGGATCCCATCTTCAATGCCCAGGGCCCATAAGTCCATCCCTATATCGTTAAGATGAACCCCGTCTTTTCTTAAGAACAGTCCGATCTCTTCTTCTAATTCAAAGTGTCGTATGGCCAACCCCCCATTCCTAACAAAAAACCTAGCCACCTCCTTGTTTAGCTTAATTCTGGCCTTATTGACTTTTTGAACAGAATTCGCTAGCCTCCAGTAACCCCGGGCCACTATGTCTGACCACACCACGATGGTCTCTGAAAATAGGGAACGGACTCTCAAAAAGTCGAACTTAATCTCCTTTATGACCAATCTGGTGGACCTAGCGGCCAGGTCGTTGCCCCCAACATGCAAGACGAGAATATCAGGGGCCCTATCCATGCGAGCTAACTTATGCAGCTCCGGCAAAAGGCTGGGCCACACCATCCCAGGGAAACCTATCCACCGGATACGCACCTGATCCCTGGGAAAGCCGAGCTGCCGGCCTTCAGGCCTGACATCGGCCCTTCTCGCTCCTCTGCTGACGTAGGAGTGCCCCACGATCCATACCACAACCTGCGGACCTGCAACAAAAGAACAAAAAACTGACAACAATTGGCCCGGGCCCCGAAACCACTACCACCCTAGATCAGATGGGGTCTAATATAAGACCTATACCGAGCTGACTCCCAACGTCCAATCTGCTTTATAACACCCTCACTCAACCCCCACCTTGACGCCTCAGTGGCTGCCCCAATACGGAAAGAGTGGGAGGCAAACTCCCGGAAGGGGAGGCCGAGCTGGCCCAAACATTTACGAAATACCGCGGTAAACTGAAAACGAGACATAGCCGTGTTGTCCAAATGGACCAACAATACCGGCGCCTGTGAGGGGCGTGCCGCCATCAGCCTCTGCACGTTTAACAAAGGGCATAACGGGCCGCCAATCTGGAACAGGGTAATGGTCCGGCCCCTGCCCCGTTGGTCGGTTTTTGAACGTGGCAGATAGATGACCACCGTATCCGCGAGGACCTTAACATGTTCCGCAAGGATGCCTCCCACTCCCAGTTTATTCCTGCTCACTAATTCCCCGATTCTAAAAGCGCCAAAAAAGGCTAGCACAAATGCGGTCTGAAATAGGCCGCACTCGTAGCTTGAGGAACATAAATCTGGCAGCACCTCCGCCAGCCTGCCCAACAATTCGAACGTGACTGGGTGTCTAGCCTCCCTGCGAATTGCTCCCACCCGGTACCCCTTTAGTGCCTGTCTCACCCGAAAATCTTTAGTGACATCTAATAACCCCCTAACCTTAAACCAGAACGCCAAGGCTGCCAATTTCTTGACCACCGCTGACGCCGAATTGCCTTCCACAAAATTGGTACCCAGGAAGTATAACAACAAACACAGCCGCTCCTCATCTGACTCGCATCCGCCCACTTGTACCATCAAAACGTCCCACGCGTTCCATACCAGCGTGTACGCCGCCGTAGATGATTCAGACAAGGATCTCCCGATCATACAGGATACCGCTCGAAAGGAATCCTCCACGCCGCTGACGGGCAAGGAACCCCACGTTCTTCTGCCGTGGGAACCGCCGCCCAGAATCTGTTCCACTGGAATCGAGAAAGTGCGTCAGCGACAACGTTATCCACCCCTGGCAGATGTACAGCAAACAAATAAATATTAAAACGCAAACAGTCCAAAACCAATTGCCGCATCAGACTTATCACTGGGGGAGAGGACGCCGAACAGCTATTGATCGCCAAAACCACCCCCATGTTGTCACAGTTGATCCTGACTCGCCTATTGGCGAGCTGCCGTCCCCAAATCTGAACCGCCACCACTATGGGGAATAGTTCCAACAAAACCAGATTGGAAGTATATCCTGCCTCCACCCAGGACCTGTCCCAAGGAACCGCACACCATCGACCCCCGAAAAAGGCACCAAAACCATGGGCGCCCGACGCATCCGTAAAAAGTTCTAACTCCGAGTTACTCACCGTTTCCTGCATCCACAGAGACTTGCAATTGAAATCTGCCAAGAAAATCAACCACACCTGCAGATCTGCCTTGAGATCCGCCGTTAAACGAATGCGATGGTGTGGCGCTGATATTCCCGCGGTCGCCATCGCCAAGCGCCTGCAGAAGATCCGCCCCATGGGCATTATTCTGCAGGCGAAATTTAACTTACCTAGCATGGACTGTATCTCCCGCAAAGTCATTTTCTTGCTATGAATCGCGGCCAAAATGGTATCCTTTAGGTTCTCTACCTTGTCAGTCGGCAAACTACATTCCATAGCCACGGTGTCTATGGTAATGCCTAGGAATTTTAGTGACGTGACCGGGCCCTCCGTCTTATCTTCCGCGAGTGGGACCCCGAAGCGTTCACAAACATGCCGCATAGTGGCCAACGCATATGCACAATCAGGGGAACCTGCTGCTCCCATAAACAAAAAATCGTCGAGATAATGGATAATCGATGACACGCTCGACACATCCTTTACGACCCATTCCAAAAACGTGCTAAACCGCTCAAAATACGCACAAGAAATAGAGCACCCCATGGGTAGGCACCGGTCCACGAAATACTCACCTTTCCAAAAACAACCTAACAAACGAAAACTGGAAGGATGAACGGGCAGCAGCCGAAAAGCCGATTCGATATCGGTTTTCGCCAACCACGACCCTTGTCCCAAACGCCTGATCCAGCATAGAGCTGCGTCGAATGAAGTGTACACCACTGACGTATCATCGCCTAATAAACCATCGTTAACCGACGAACCACGAGGAAACGACAAATGATGTATTAAACGAAACGACCCCGGTTCTTTTTTAGGGACCACACCCAACGGGGACACAATTAAATCAACTAAGGGCCGAGAAGTGAACGGCCCCGCCAAACGACCCGCCGCCACTTCCTTTGCAAGCTTCATATCCACGACACCTGGGAACTCATTGGCAGACTTCAGATTCCTAAATGGGGGCTCCGACCGCAACAAACAACTGCTTGGGATCCGGAAACCCCCCTCGAAACCTGCCCTCAAAAATTCGGCCACCTCCCGCTCAGGATACCTGTTTAGGAAGCGCGCCATCTCTACCCCCTTCACCGGCGTCGTCCCTCTTACGCGTAGAATCCCCCGACTTTGACCTTCGCTGCTTGTAACACCTGGAAGCCGCATGCGAGCCTCCGCAATTGGAGCACTCGTGCTTAAAGCGGCAGGACTGACCGAAACGACAGGATCCGTCGTTATACTGCCAGCAGATGCCCTTTCCTCTGGTAGCCAGCTGGCCAGCAGGGGCCGACCCGCCGGCAACCGCGGGAAAGTGGTTCTGGCTGGAATCATCAGCCGCATCCACAAGGTAATATCCTTGTGATCCCAGCGGATCACAGGCCTTACCGCCTTCTCCTGCCTGAACTGCTCGTCGTACCGCAGCCAAGCGTTCCCGCCGTACGATCGATGAGCCTCCCCGATTGAGTCCATGTAACCAAACAGCGCCGAGCAATGCTCAGGCTGTTTTTCCCCAATCACACTTGCCATGATTGAAAAGGCCTGGAACCAGTTCTGGAACGTGCGGGGAATTAATCTGTAACGCCTCTCCTCCTCCCTCTTTTTTTCATCCGGCTTGCCCTTATCTAAATTAAATTTTTCCAGCTGAAGGAGCGAAAATATCTCGATATATTCGCCCTTCCAGATTCTTTCTTTTACTTCTTGCTTCAAGTGGGAACCCAGGAGGCCATTGAAGCAAACGTACAGCTCCGCGTGCGATGCATCAGCTAAGCGCACCTGGCCTGCCCCACTAGATAAGGAAGAGTCGCCCAGTACCCTCAGTCTGCACCGCCACCTCCGACTGAATACTAACCAAGCCTGGCATAATAGGTTGGGCCACCTGAACCACCCCCTGCGTGGCCTGCCCCGCCATCTGGGGCACGGGAGCCCCAAATGGTGCAAAACCTGCGTGCGCTACCGGTGACGCCACCACTGGGGGTGCGGGTGCCCACACTCCCACCGGTGACAGGGGTGACCCGAGTGGTAATACACCCGACGCCCCCGCCCCGGGAGGCGGGGGCTGCGCCTGCGCCACCTGCGACCCTAATCCTGCCGTCAAAACGCCAGCCCCCCCTTGACGTCCCCCACAAATCCCCAACAATAACGTGGCTAGAGCATTAACTGCGGCTAAATTGGCCTCACCTGGCTGCTCCGGACGCATGTCCCTGCCAGCCGTCGTACCGGATCCACTCGCTGTAGCGACATCCTCATCTGCTGCTGATTCACCTTCAGAAGCAGAGCCGTCCCCTGATGCCAGGCCCCTGCCTCGCTGGTCCTGCTGTGTCTGTTGCCGCTGCGTGCCGCTGCCCGACTTGCGCTTCTTATTTGCCGATCCCCCCGACTTGCTTCTGCCTGCCGAGCTCCTGTTCTCCCCTTGGGTCCGGTGGGCTGCCGCCGCAGAAGGAGGGGCGGCACCCGTGGGGTAGCGGTCCTTGCGCTGGGCCCGCTTAGTCTGGCGCACCGCGCGGGGACTAAGGGCCGCATCCACTCCGGCTGCTTGCTGGTGTGAGGAGCTGGCCGCGCTGGATGGCCCTTCCCCTGCTGCCTCCCGCTGTTGGTTGGGATTCCTCCCGCTGGACCCCCGCGTTTTTTGAGTGCGCTTTGCTGGGGGGGGCGGAGGGTCCCTTACGGGGCTCCCTGAGCGACGCCGCGCTCCATCATGGGGCTCTGGGCTAAGCCTCTCTGGAGGCCTGGACTGTCTCCTCTCTTCTCCCCTCCGCTCACCTGCCTGGTTGCCTGCATCCGTGTGGGGAGCGCTGGGAGCAGCCGCCGCCACTGGCGCGCTGGCCGCCGCAGCCTCCGCCGAAGTGCCCGCTCCCATGGCCGCCAGCTGCACGCTCACCCATGCTGTGCCCCTGGATTCCGCCTCTGCCCGGATCCGGGCTACAAGAAGCTCCACACCTTCCATGTTATTAGCAAGCGCTCCGGCAAGCAGCTTCTTCACCTACGCTGCTCTAAGCCGGAAGTGCCCGCCCCCTGACTTCCGCCGCCTACCCGGGAAAACTTGGGACTCTCCCTGCCTTCACTGCCCGCCCCCCTCCTATCCTACTGCCTGCTAACCATCCGCCCCCTAACCTAATTAACCCTACACTAACCGGGGAGACGGCTACCCCATCATGCCCGGGCCCTCCGCACATCGCTGGCTCCGGCTACAGGC
>NC_090652.1:61065934-61070934 GCF_040937935.1 Hyperolius riggenbachi | reverse complement strand
ACACACATAAATACATACAGTACATGCACACACATACATACACACATAAATACATACAGTACATGCACACACAAACACACACACATAAATACATACAGTACATGCACACACATACATACACACATAAATACATACAGTACATGCACACATACATACACACATAAATACATACAGTACATGCACACACACACATACACATAAATACATACAGTACATACACACACATACATACATACACACATAAATACATACAGTACATGCACCCACATATATACACACATAAATACATACAGTACATACACACACAAACATACACACATAAATACATACAGTACATGCACACACATACACACATAAATACATACAGTACATGCACACACATACACACATAAATACATACAGTACATGCACACACATACATACACACATAAATACATACAGTACATGCACACACATACATACACACACATAAATACATACAGTACATGCACACACAAACACACACACATAAATACATACAGTACATGCACACACATACATACACACATAAATACATACAGTACATGCACACATACATACACACATAAATACATACAGTACATGCACACACACACATACACATAAATACATACAGTACATACACACACATACATACACACATAAATACATACAGTACATGCACCCACATACATACACACATAAATACATACAGTACATACACACACATACATACACACATAAATACATACAGTACATGCACACACATACATACACACATAAATACATACAGTACATGCACACACATACATACACACATAAATACATACAGTACATGCACACACACACACATACACACATAAATACATACAGTACATGCACACACATACATACACACATAAATACATACAGTACATGCACACACATAAATACATACAGTACATGCACACACACACACACATACACATAAATACATACAGTACATACACACACATACATACACACATAAATACATACGGTACATACACACACATACACACATAAATACATACAGTACATGCACCCACATACATACACACATAAATACATACAGTACATACACACACATACATACACACATAAATACATACAGTACATGCACACACATACACACATAAATACATACAGTACATGCACACACATAAACACATAAATACATACAGTACATGCACACACATACATACACACATAAATACATACAGTACATGCACACACATACATACACACATAAATACATACAGTACATGCACACACATACATACACACATAAATACATACAGTACATGCACACACACACACATACACATAAATACATACAGTACATACACACACATACATACACACATAAATACATACAGTACATACACACACATACACACATAAATACATACAGTACATGCACCCACATACATACACACATAAATACATACAGTACATACACACACATACATACACACATAAATACATACAGTACATGCACACACATACACACATAAATACATACAGTACATGCACACACATACATACACACATAAATACATACAGTACATGCACACACATACATACACACATAAATACATACAGTAGATGCACACACATACATACACACACATAAATACATACAGTACATGCACACACAAACACACACACATAAATACATACAGTACATGCACAGACATACATACACACATAAATACATACAGTACATGCACATATACATACACACATAAATACATACAGTACATGCACACACACACATACACATAAATACATACAGTACATGCACACACATACACACACACATAAATACATACAGTACATGCACACACGTACATACACACATAAATACATACAGTACATACACACACATACATACACACATAAATACATACAGTACATGCACACACATACATACACACATAAATACATACAGTTCATGCACACACATGCATACACACATAAATACATACAGTACATGCACACATACATACACACATAAATACATACAGTACATGCACACACATACATACACACATAAATACATACAGTACATGCACACACACACACACATACACACATAAAAACATACAGTACATGCACACACATACATACACACATAAATACATACAGTACATGCACACACACACATACACACATAAATACATACAGTACATACACACACATACATACACACATAAATACATACAGTACATACACACACATACATACAGTACATGCACACACATACATACACACATAAATACATACAGTACATGCACACACACACACACACACACACACACACACACACACACACACACACACACACACACACACACACACACACACACACACACACACACACACACACACACACACACATAAATACATACAGTACATGCACACACATACATACACACATAAATACATACAGTTCATGCACACACATACATACACACATAAATACATACAGTACATGCACACACACATACATACACACATAAATACATACAGTACATGCACACACATACATACACACATAACTATATAAAGTACATGCACACACATACACACACATAAATACATACAGTACATGCACACACATACATACACACATAAATACATACAGTACATGCACACACATACATACACACATAAATACATACAGTACATGCACACACATACATACACACATAAATACATACAGTACATGCACACACATACACACATAAATACATACAGTACATGCACACACATACACACACACATAAATACATACAGTACATGCACACACATACACACACACATAAATACATACAGTACATGCACACTCATACATGCACACATAAATACATACAGTACATGCACACACATACATACACACATAAATACATACAGTACATGCACACACATACATGCACACATAAATACATACAGTACATGCACACATACATACACACATAAATACATACAGTACATGCACACACATACACACACACATAAATACATACAGTACATGCACACACGTACATACACACATAAATACATACAGTACATGCACACACATACATACACACATAAATACATACAGTACATGCACACACATACATACACACATAAATACATACAGTTCATGCACACACATGCATACACACATAAATACATACAGTACATGCACACATACATACATACACACATAAATACATACAGTACATGCACCCACATATATACACACATAAATACATACAGTACATACACACACATACATACACACATAAATACATACAGTACATGCACACACATACATACACACATAAATACATACTGTACATGCACACACATACATACACACATAAATACATACAGTACATGCACACACACACACATACACACATAAATACATACAGTACATGCACACACATACATACACACATAAATACATACAGTACATGCACACACATAAATACATACAGTACATGCACACACACACACACATACACATAAATACATACAGTACATACACACACATACATACACACATAAATACATACAGTACATACACACACATACACACATAAATACATACAGTACATGCACCCACATACATACACACATAAATACATACAGTACATACACACACATACATACACACATAAATACATACAGTACATGCACACACATACACACATAAATACATACAGTACATGCACACACATACACACATAAATACATACAGTACATGCACACACATACATACACACATAAATACATACAGTACATGCACACACATACATACACACACATAAATACATACAGTACATGCACACACAAACACACACACATAAATACATACAGTACATGCACACACATACATACACACATAAATACATACAGTACATACACACACATACATACACACATAAATACATACAGTACATGCACACACATACATACACACATAAATACATACAGTACATGCACACACACACACATACACACATAAATACATACAGTACATGCACACACATACATACACACATAAATACATACAGTACATGCACACACATAAATACATACAGTACATGCACACACACACACACATACACATAAATACATACAGTACATACACACACATACATACACACATAAATACATACAGTACATACACACACATACACACATAAATACATACAGTACATGCACCCACATACATACACACATAAATACATACAGTACATACACACACATACATACACACATAAATACATACAGTACATGCACACACATACACACATAAATACATACAGTACATGCACACACATACACACATAAATACATACAGTACATGCACACACATACATACACACATAAATACATACAGTACATGCACACACATACATACACACATAAATACATACAGTACATGCACACACATACATACACACACACATAAATACATACAGTACATGCACACACATACATACACACATAAATACATACAGTAGATGCACACACATACATACACACACATAAATACATACAGTACATGCACACACAAACACACACACATAAATACATACAGTACATGCACAGACATACATACACACATAAATACATACAGTACATGCACATATACATACACACATAAATACATACAGTACATGCACACACACACATACACATAAATACATACAGTACATACACACACATACATACACACATAAATACATACAGTACATGCACCCACATACATACACACATAAATACATACAGTACATACACACACATACATACACACATAAATACATACAGTACATGCACACACATACATACATACACACATAAATACATACAGTACATGCACACACATACATACACACATAAATACATACAGTACATGCACACACACACACATACACACATAAATACATACAGTACATGCACACACATACATACACACATAA
>NC_090652.1:61035934-61063434 GCF_040937935.1 Hyperolius riggenbachi | reverse complement strand
CATAAATACATACAGTACATGCACACACATACACACATAAATACATACAGTACATGCACACACATACATACACACATAAATACATACAGTACATGCACACACATACATACACACATAAATACATACAGTACATGCACACACAAACACACACACATAAATACATACAGTACATGCACACACATACATACACACATAAATACATACAGTACATGCACACATACATACACACATAAATACATACAGTACATGCACACACACACATACACATAAATACATACAGTACATACACACACATACATACATACACACATAAATACATACAGTACATGCACCCACATATATACACACATAAATACATACAGTACATACACACACATACATACACACATAAATACATACAGTACATGCACACACATACACACATAAATACATACAGTACATGCACACACATACACACATAAATACATACAGTACATGCACACACATACATACACACATAAATACATACAGTACATGCACACACATACATACACACACATAAATACATACAGTACATGCACACACAAACACACACACATAAATACATACAGTACATGCACACACATACATACACACATAAATACATACAGTACATGCACACATACATACACACATAAATACATACAGTACATGCACACACACACATACACATAAATACATACAGTACATACACACACATACATACACACATAAATACATACAGTACATGCACCCACATACATACACACATAAATACATACAGTACATACACACACATACATACACACATAAATACATACAGTACATGCACACACATACATACACACATAAATACATACAGTACATGCACACACATACATACACACATAAATACATACAGTACATGCACACATACACACATAAATACATACAGTACATGCACACACATACATACACACATAAATACATACAGTACATGCACACACATAAATACATACAGTACATGCACACACACACACACATACACATAAATACATACAGTACATACACACACATACATACACACATAAATACATACGGTACATACACACACATACACACATAAATACATACAGTACATGCACCCACATACATACACACATAAATACATACAGTACATACACACACATACATACACACATAAATACATACAGTACATGCACACACATACACACATAAATACATACAGTACATGCACACACATAAACACATAAATACATACAGTACATGCACACACATACATACACACATAAATACATACAGTACATGCACACACATACATACACACATAAATACATACAGTACATGCACACACATACATACACACATAAATACATACAGTACATGCACACACACACACATACACATAAATACATACAGTACATACACACACATACATACACACATAAATACATACAGTACATACACACACATACACACATAAATACATACAGTACATGCACCCACATACATACACACATAAATACATACAGTACATACACACACATACATACACACATAAATACATACAGTACATGCACACACATACACACATAAATACATACAGTACATGCACACACATACATACACACATAAATACATACAGTACATGCACACACATACATACACACATAAATACATACAGTAGATGCACACACATACATACACACACATAAATACATACAGTACATGCACACACAAACACACACACATAAATACATACAGTACATGCACAGACATACATACACACATAAATACATACAGTACATGCACATATACATACACACATAAATACATACAGTACATGCACACACACACATACACATAAATACATACAGTACATGCACACACATACACACACACATAAATACATACAGTACATGCACACACGTACATACACACATAAATACATACAGTACATACACACACATACATACACACATAAATACATACAGTACATGCACACACATACATACACACATAAATACATACAGTTCATGCACACACATGCATACACACATAAATACATACAGTACATGCACACATACATACACACATAAATACATACAGTACATGCACACACATACATACACACATAAATACATACAGTACATGCACACACACACACACATACACACATAAAAACATACAGTACATGCACACACATACATACACACATAAATACATACAGTACATGCACACACACACATACACACATAAATACATACAGTACATACACACACATACATACACACATAAATACATACAGTACATACACACACATACATACAGTACATGCACACACATACATACACACATAAATACATACAGTACATGCACACACACACACACACACACACACACACACACACACACACATAAATACATACAGTACATGCACACACATACATACACACATAAATACATACAGTTCATGCACACACATACATACACACATAAATACATACAGTACATGCACACACACATACATACAC
This sequence comes from Hyperolius riggenbachi, assembly GCF_040937935.1. Classification (NCBI taxonomy): domain Eukaryota; kingdom Metazoa; phylum Chordata; class Amphibia; order Anura; family Hyperoliidae; genus Hyperolius; species Hyperolius riggenbachi. Next base: position 61,060,903 of record NC_090652.1, on the reverse strand, counting down.
ACATAAATACATACAGTACATGCACACACATACATACACACATAAATATATAAAGTACATGCACACACATACACACACATAAATACATACAGTACATGCACACACATACATACACACATAAATACATACAGTACATGCACACACATACATACACACATAAATACATACAGTACATGCACACACATACATACACACATAAATACATACAGTACATGCACACACATACACACATAAATACATACAGTACATGCACACACATACACACACACATAAATACATACAGTACATGCACACACATACACACACACATAAATACATACAGTACATGCACACTCATACATGCACACATAAATACATACAGTACATGCACACACATAAATACACACATAAATACATACAGTACATGCACACACATACATGCACACATAAATACATACAGTACATGCACACATACATACACACATAAATACATACAGTACATGCACACACATACACACACACATAAATACATACAGTTAGAGTTGAGCTGAAATTTTCGTAATTTCGCATTACTATAATTACGCATGCGAAATTTGCGATTACGATGCGAAATTAGCGTAGCGAAATTGCCATTAAAATCGTAATTGAAAATACCGTAAGCGTAATTTTCAACGCGAAATTTCGCGTTTCGTTCATGTCGTAATTTCGCATTAAACGCTACCGTAATTTCGCGTTAAACCGTAACGCTCTGTATAATATAAAAAAGCCGCCGACTTTAAGGGTTAATAGCAAAGCCCCCTTAAATGTTAAGAGCCTCAAATTTGGAGAATATATTAAGGAGATCAGGAGGAATAAGAGGAAAAAAATTTTTTTCAAAAAGACCTTATAGTTTTTGAGAAAATCGATGTTAAAGTTTCAAAGGAAAAATGTAAACATTTAAAAACCCGCCGACTTTAACGGTTAATAGCAAAGCCTGCTTAAAGTTTAGGAACACCAAATTCCCAGGGTATATTAAGGGGATCAGTGGGAATAAGAGGAAAAAAAAAATTTTCAAAAAGACCTTATAGTTTTTGAGAAAATCGATTTTTAAGTTTCAAGGGCGAAAATGTCTTTTAAATGTGGAAAATGTCAGTTTTTTTTGCACAGGTAACAATAGTGTATTATTTTCATAGATTCCCCCAAGTGGGAAGAGTTTTACTTACTTCGTTCTGAGTGTGGGAAATATAAAAAAAAAACGACGTGGGGTCCCCCCTCCCAGACCTCTTTAACCCCTTGTCCCCCATGCAGGCTGGGATAGCCAGAATGCGGAGCACCAGCCGCGTGGGGCTCCGCACCCTGACTATACCAGCCCGCATGGTCCATGGATTGGGGGGTCTCGGAAGGGGAGGGGCAGCCAAGCTTTCCCCTCCCCCTCCGAGCCCTTGTCCAATCCAAGGACAAGGGGCTCTTCTCCACCTCCGATGGGCGGTGGAGGTGGAGGCCGCGATTTCCTGGGGGGGAGGTTCATGGTGGAATCTGGGAGTCCCCTTTAAAAAGGGGTCCCCCAGATGCCCACCCCCCCTCCCAGGAGAAATGAGTATAGAGGTACTTGTACCCCATACCCATTTCCTTTAAGAGTTAAAGTAAATAAACACACAGACACTTAGAAAAAGTATTTTAATTGAACAAAAAACATAACCACGAAAAAAGTCCTTTAATATTCTTAATTAACCATTAATACTTACCTGTCCCTTTAAATAAATGATCCCTCGCAATATCCTCGGAAATGTTCTATCAGTTACAATGTAACAAAGTTATTACAATGTATCAACTTTGTTACATTGTAACTACGCCGCACCCGACGCCACTCGCCGCTCAGCCGCCGCATACGCGTCCGTGCAGGACGCTAAGTCCCCGCAGCTCCCGCTGTCCACCCCGCCCACATCTGTCACCCACATGTCACCCACATGTGGGTGACATGTGGGTGACATGTGGGAGAGGCGGGGAGGGCAGCGGAGCCGGCGGGGACTTAGCGTCCTGCACGGACCCGACAGAGCTCTGAGCTATAGCTCAGAGCTCTCTAAAGCATCTTTGTATTTGGGCTCCAAGGAGCCCCATTGGTCCTTAGCAGACCAATGGGGTTCCTTCAAATCAGAAGGAACCCCATTGGTCTGCTAAGGACCAATGGGGCTCCTTGGAGCCCAAATACAAAGATGCTTAGAGAGCTCTGAGCTATAGCTCAGAGCTCTGTCGGGTCCTGCGCGCTGTGCACGCGGTGGCGGCGGCGGCGGTGAGTGACGTCGGGTGCGGCGTAGTTACAATGTAACAAAGTTGATACATTGTAATAACTTTGTTACATTGTAACTGATAGAACATTTCCGAGGATATTGCGAGGGATCATTTATTTAAAGGGACAGGTAAGTATTAATGGTTAATTAAGAATATTAAAGGACTTTTTTCGTGGTTATGTTTTTTGTTCAATTAAAATACTTTTTCTAAGTGTCTGTGTGTTTATTTACTTTAACTCTTAAAGGAAATGGGTATGGGGTACAAGTACCTCTATACTCATTTCTCCTGGGAGGGGGGGTGGGCATCTGGGGGACCCCTTTTTAAAGGGGACTCCCAGATTCCACCATGAACCTCCCCCCCAGGAAATCGCGGCCTCCACCTCCACCGCCCATCGGAGGTGGAGAAGAGCCCCTTGTCCTTGGATTGGACAAGGGCTCGGAGGGGGAGGGGAAAGCTTGGCTGCCCCTCCCCTTCCGAGACCCCCCAATCCATGGACCATGCGGGCTGGTATAGTCAGGGTGCGGAGCCCCACGCGGCCGGTGCTCCGCATTCTGGCTATCCCAGCCTGCATGGGGGACAAGGGGTTAAAGAGGTCTGGGAGGGGGGACCCCACGTCGTTTTTTTTTTATATTTCCCACACTCAGAACGAAGTAAGTAAAACTCTTCCCACTTGGGGGAATCTATGAAAATAATACACTATTGTTACCTGTGCAAAAAAAACTGACATTTTCCACATTTAAAAGACATTTTCGCCCTTGAAACTTAAAAATCGATTTTCTCAAAAACTATAAGGTCTTTTTGAAAAAAAATTTTTTCCTCTTATTCCCACTGATCCCCTTAATATACCCTGGGAATTTGGTGTTCCTAAACTTTAAGCAGGCTTTGCTATTAACCGTTAAAGTCGGCGGGTTTTTAAATGTTTACATTTTTCCTTTGAAACTTTAACATCGATTTTCTCAAAAACTATAAGGTCTTTTTGAAAAAAAATTTTTTCCTCTTATTCCTCCTGATCTCCTTAATATATTCTCCAAATTTGAGGCTCTTAACATTTAAGGGGGCTTTGCTATTAACCCTTAAAGTCGGCGGCTTTTTTATATTATACAGAGCGTTACGGTTTAATGCGAAATTACGGTAGCGTTTAATGCGAAATTACGGCATGATACGACTGTAATGCGAAAATTACGCGAAAATTACGCTTACGCGAAATTTCGCGAAATCCTTCTTCATTACGATTATGTACTTACGGCCATAATCGTAATTACACTAATTACGCGAAATTTCGCAAAATCGTAATTAGGTCATTACGCTCATCTCTACATACAGTACATGCACACACGTACATACACACATAAATACATACAGTACATGCACACACATACATACACACATAAATACATACAGTACATGCACACACATACATACACACATAAATACATACAGTTCATGCACACACATGCATACACACATAAATACATACAGTACATGCACACATACATACATACACACATAAATACATACAGTACATGCACCCACATATATACACACATAAATACATACAGTACATACACACACATACATACACACATAAATACATACAGTACATGCACACACATACATACACACATAAATACATACTGTACATGCACACACATACATACACACATAAATACATACAGTACATGCACACACACACACATACACACATAAATACATACAGTACATGCACACACATACATACACACATAAATACATACAGTACATGCACACACATAAATACATACAGTACATGCACACACACACACACATACACATAAATACATACAGTACATACACACACATACATACACACATAAATACATACAGTACATACACACACATACACACATAAATACATACAGTACATGCACCCACATACATACACACATAAATACATACAGTACATACACACACATACATACACACATAAATACATACAGTACATGCACACACATACACACATAAATACATACAGTACATGCACACACATACACACATAAATACATACAGTACATGCACACACATACATACACACATAAATACATACAGTACATGCACACACATACATACACACACATAAATACATACAGTACATGCACACACAAACACACACACATAAATACATACAGTACATGCACACACATACATACACACATAAATACATACAGTACATACACACACATACATACACACATAAATACATACAGTACATGCACACACATACATACACACATAAATACATACAGTACATGCACACACACACACATACACACATAAATACATACAGTACATGCACACACATACATACACACATAAATACATACAGTACATGCACACACATAAATACTAGTGTTGGGCGAACATCTAGATGTTCGGGTTCGGGCCGAACAGGCCGAACATGGCCGCGATGTTCGGGTGTTCGACCCGAACTCCGAACATAATGGAAGTCAATGGGGACCCGAACTTTTGTGCTTTGTAAAGCCTCCTTATATGCTACATACCCCAAATTTACAGGGTATGTGCACCTTGGGAGTGGGTACAAGAGGAAAAAAAAATTTAGCAAAAAGAGCTTATAGTTTTTGAGAAAATCGATTTTAAAGTTTCAAAGGGAAAACTGTCTTTTAAATGCGGGAAATGTCTGTTTTCTTTGCACAGGTAACATGCTTTTTGTCGGCATGCAGTCATAAATGTAATACATATAAGAGGTTCCAGGAAAAGGGACCGGTAATGCTAACCCAGCAGCAGCACACGTGATGGAACAGGAGGAGGGTGGCGCAGGAGGAGAAGGCCACGCTTTGAGACACAACAACCCAGGCCTTGCATGAGGACAAGAAGCGTGCGGATAGCATGCTTTGTACCACCATGCAGTCATAAATGTAATAAAGATAAGTGGTTCAATAAACAGGGACCACGCGGCAACGCTAACCCAGCAGCAGCACACGTGATGGAACAGGAGGAGGCGCAGGAGGAGAAGGCCACGCTTTGTGAGACACAACAACCCAGGCCTTGCATGAGGACAAAAAGCGTGCGGATAGCATGCTTTGTACCGCCATGTAGTCATAAATGTAATAAAGATAAGAGGTTCAATAAACAGGGACCACGCGGCAACGCTAACCCAGCAGCAGCAGCAGCAGCAGCACACGTGATGGAACAGGAGGAGGCGCAGGAGGAGAAGGCCACGCTTTGTGAGACACAACAACCCAGGCCTTGCATGAGGACAAAAAGCGTGCGGATATAGCAGCAATGCTTTTTGCCGCCATGCAGTCATAAATGTAATACAGATGAGAGGTTCAATAAACAGGGACCGGAAACGCTAAACCATCCCAGATGTTCATCGGTCATGTTACTTGGTTGGGGTCCAGGAGTGTTGCGTAGTCGTTTCCAATCCAGGATTGATTCATTTTAATTTGAGTCAGACGGTCTGCATTTTCTGTGGAGAGGCGGATACGCCGATCTGTGATGATGCCTCCGGCAGCACTGAAACAGCGTTCCGACATAACGCTGGCTGCCGGGCAAGCCAGCACCTCTATTGCGTACATTGCCAGTTCGTGCCAGGTGTCTAGCTTCATGCCCGGTTTCAGGTCCAGCGGTGCCAGCCACAAATCCGTCTGTTCCTTTATTCCCCTCCAAATTTCCTCCCCTGTGTGCTGCTTATCCCCAAGGCAGATCAGCTTCAGCAACGCTTGCTGACGCATGCCAACAGCTGTGCTGCACTGCTTCCACGATCCTACTGCTGCTGGTGCTGGGTTAGCATTTCCGGATGAGGTACAGCTTTGAGATGCGTTGGAGGAGAAGGAGTCAGAGAGGTAGGTGCTGCTGTTGTTATCCAGCTGTTTGCGGCGTGGGCAACACCCGCGCCGTAGCAGGTGAGGAATCGCTGCCAGGCTCCACAAGGTTCACCCAGTGCGCGGTAAGGGAGATGTATCGACCCTGGCCGAACGCACTCGTCCAGGTGTCAGTGGTGAGGTGAACCTTGCAGGCAACGGCATTCTTCAAGCTTCGGGTTATTTAGCTGACCACGTGCTCATGCAACTCAGGCACTGCAGAGCGCGCAAAGTGGTAGCGGCTGGGAACCACGTAACGTGGGATGGCCACTGACATCATGCCCTTGAAGCTGTTTGTCTCCACCACTCGATATGGCAGCATTTCGCAGGCCAGAAGCTTGGCTATGCTGGCTGGCTGTTACTGCCACGGCCCGGGGGTCATTTGCTGGCAATTTCCTCTTGTGCTCAAACATCTCAGAAACAGACAACTCAACCGTAGCGCTGCACACCGAAGGGCTGTTGGTTGTTGTGTTTGATGAACACTGGGAGACCTCAAGAGCACTAGTCCGGAAAGTGACAGTGTCAGCATCGTCTGATGTTTGTGAATGTTGTGAACCACGCAATGGCTGGGCTACTGCTGCTGCTGAGGCGGGTCTGGTGGTGAGTCTGGTGAACCCAAGGGAGGCAGTGTTGCTGGTGGTACCCTGTCCTGCCGCGTTTGCCCACAGAGTGGGATGTTTGGATAGAATGTGGCGGCTCATGCTGGTGGTGGAGAGGTTGTTAATACTTTTCCCCCTGCTCAGGCGGGTCTTGCACACCTTGCAAATCGCCATGGTAACATCCTCAGTGCAGTCTTCAAAGAAAGCCCAGACTTTAACTGGCTGAGGACTCGGACCTCGTGCGTGATGTGCTGGTGCTGCTTAACCCACTGCTGGACGCTTGAGAGGTCATCCAAGTAATTATCTGGTCCTGTTCTTTTGGATCTGTGAGGGTTGTTGTCCTGGACAACATGGGCAGTATTGAGTGGGTTTTCTTGGGTGCTCCCCTGTGGCCTGTACGTGAACCGTCAGGGGAAACACCTCTTCCCTTGCCCCTCCCTCTTTCACCGGATTTCTTCCTCATTTCACTTATCCTTAAAGTACACGCTGACTGGCAGCAGTACAGTGGCAGTACAGAAATGCTATACAGTGGTGGGTGAGCGGTGTACCACTATTGTCAGCAGTGACACAGAGCACAATGCTATACAGTGGCGGGTGAGCGGTGTACTACTGTTCCCAGCAGACACAGAGTGGAAGTAAACACAATGCTATATAGTGTGGCTGAGCCGTGTACACAGAGTGGCATTAAACACAATGCTATATAGTCTGCTATATAGTCACCCCGAACAGGGTGATGTTCTGCAGAACCCGAACAGTGGCAAACACTGTTCGCCCAACACTACTGGGAGGGAACGCAGATTTTAGTACCTAAACACACGATACAACATGTTTTCCGGGGTCGGACTCTGAGGCACATACAGATGGTCCCGATCATCATCCTCATCATACAACTCTTCTCCTGAGTCTGACCCACCCACCACCTCTGCCACCCCAACATCCCCAGACACAGACCCCTCATCGTCCTCAACATTAACTTGGGATGCTGGCCTGAGCCAGACCTCCTCCTCCACATCAGGCCCCATCATCTCCTCAATGGCAGCCCTCATTAATCGCTCTGGCGACGGACTGATGGACACAACGTTCTCCTCCGGGGAGGGCTGCTGCTGACCACTGGCTGCTGGGGTGGATGTTATAGCTTGCGTGGGGCGTTGGCTGTTGCTGTTGTTGTGAGTGCTGCTCACAGCGGAGGTCTCTGGGGAACTCATGTTGAGCTCATATAGTGGTTGACGGTGAGTGGAGTATTACTGATCCCAGCAATATACACACTGACTGGCAGAGTACGCAATGCTATATAGTGTGGCTGAGCGAGGTACACAGAGTGGCAGTAAACAGAATGCTATATAGTGTGGCTGAGCGAGCGGTGTACCACTATTCCCAGCAGACACAGAACAGTGAACAGAATGCTATATAGTGTGGCTGAGCGAGCGGTGTACCACTATTCCCAGCAGACACAGAACAGTGAACAGAATGCTATATAGTGTGGATGAGCGAGCGGTGTACCACTATTCCCAGCAGACACAGAACAGTAAACAGAATGCTATATAGTGTGGCTGAGCGAGCGGTGTACCACTATTCCCAGCAGACACAGAACAGTGAACAGAATGCTATATAGTGTGGCTGAGCGAGCGGTGTACCACTATTCCCAGCAGACACAGAACAGTGAACAGAATGCTATATAGTGTGGCTGAGCGAGCGGTGTACTACTGTTCCCAGCAGACACAGAACAGTACACAGAATGCTATATAGTGTGGCTGAACGAGCGGTGTACTACTGTTCCCAGCAGACACAGAACAGTACACAGAATGCTATATAGTGTGGCTGAACGAGCGGTGTACCACTATTCCAAGCAGACACAGAACAGTGAACAGAATGCTATATAGTGTGGCTGAGCGAGCGGTGTACCACTATTCCCAGCAGACACAGAGTGGCAGTAAACAGAATGCTATATAGTGTGGCTGAGCGAGGTACACAGAGTGGCAGTAAACAGAATGCTATATAGTGTGGCTGTGCAAGCGGTGTACTACTATTCCCAGCAGACACAGAGTGGCAGTAAACAGAATGCTATATAGTGTGGCTGAGCGAGGTACACAGAGTGGCAGTAAACAGAATGCTGAGCGAGCGGTGTACTACTATTCCCAGCAGCGACACACAATGACTGGGGGGGACCCTGGCTAGCGTGGCTGGAGCGCGAACTACCCTGCCTGCCTACCCAAAGCTAAACCCACAGACAAATGGCGGAGATATGACGTGGTTCGGGTATTTATTTACCCGAACCACGTGACAGTTCGGCCAATCAGAGCGCGTTCGGGTCCGAACCACGTGACCCGTTCGGCCAATCACAGCGCTAGCCGAACGTTCGGGGAACGTTCGGCCATGCGCTCTTAGTTCGGCCATATGGCCGAACGGTTTGGCCGAGCACCGTCAGGTGTTCGGCCGAACTCGAACATCACCCGAACAGGGTGATGTTCTGCAGAACCCGAACAGTGGCGAACACTGTTCGCCCAACACTAATAAATACACACACATACATACACACATAAATACATACAGTACATGCACACACATACACACATAAATACATACAGTACATGCACCCACATACATACACACATAAATACATACAGTACATACACACACATACATACACACATAAATACATACAGTACATGCACACACATACACACATAAATACATACAGTACATGCACACACATACACACATAAATACATACAGTACATGCACACACATACATACACACATAAATACATACAGTACATGCACACACATACATACACACATAAATACATACAGTACATGCACACACATACATACACACACACATAAATACATACAGTACATGCACACACACACACACACACACATACACATAAATACATACAGTACATACACACACATACATACACACATAAATACATACAGTACATACACACACATACACACATAAATACATACAGTACATGCACCCACATACATACACACATAAATACATACAGTACATACACACACATACATACACACATAAATACATACAGTACATGCACACACATACACACATAAATACATACAGTACATGCACACACATACACACATAAATACATACAGTACATGCACACACATACATACACACATAAATACATACAGTAGATGCACACACATACATACACACACATAAATACATACAGTACATGCACACACAAACACACACACATAAATACATACAGTACATGCACAGACATACATACACACATAAATACATACAGTACATGCACATATACATACACACATAAATACATACAGTACATGCACACACACACATACACATAAATACATACAGTACATACACACACATACATACACACATAAATACATACAGTACATGCACCCACATACATACACACATAAATACATACAGTACATACACACACATACATACACACATAAATACATACAGTACATGCACACACATACATACATACACACATAAATACATACAGTACATGCACACACATACATACACACATAAATACATACAGTACATGCACACACACACACATACACACATAAATACATACAGTACATGCACACACATACATACACACATAAATACATACAGTACATGCACACACATAAATACATACAGTACATGCACACACACACACACACATACACATAAATACATACAGTACATACACACACATACATACACACATAAATACATACAGTACATACACACACATACACACATAAATACATACAGTACATGCACCCACATACATACACACATAAATACATACAGTACATACACACACATACATACACACATAAATACATACAGTACATGCACACACATACACACATAAATACATACAGTACATGCACACACATACACACATAAATACATACAGTACATGCACACACATACATACACACATAAATGCATACAGTACATGCACACAGATACATACACACATAAATACATACAGTACATGCACACACAAACACACACACATAAATACATACAGTACATGCACACACATACATACACACATAAATACATACAGTACATGCACACACATACACACACATAAATACATACAGTACATGCACACACATACATACACACATAAATACATACAGTACATGCACACACACACACATACACACATAAATACATACAGTACATGCACACACACACACATACACATATAAATACATACAGTACATGCACATACACACATAAATACATACAGTACATGCACACACATACACACACATAAATACATACAGTACATGCACACACAAACACACACACATAAATACATACAGTACATGCACACACATACACACATAAATACATACAGTACATGCACACACATACACACACATAAATACATACAGTACATGCACACACATACATACACACATAAATACATACAGAACGTGCACACACACACACATACACACAAAAATACATACAGTACATGCACACACATACATACACACTAAATACATACAGTACATGCACACACATACATACACACATAAATGCATACAGTACATGCACACACACACATACACACATAAATACATACAGTACATGCACACACATACACACACACACATAAATACATACAGTACATGCATGCACACACATACATACACACATAAATACATACAGTACATGCACACACACACACACATACACACATAAATACATACAGTACATGCACACACACACACATACACATATAAATACATACAGTACATACACACACACATACATACATACATACACACATAAATACCTACAGTACATGCACACACATACATACACACATAAATACATACAGTACATGCACACACACACATAAATACATACAGTACATGCACACACACACACATACACATATAAATACATACAGTACATGCACATACACACATAAATACATACAGTACATGCACACACATACACACACATAAATACATACAGTACATGCACACACAAACACACACACATAAATACATACAGTACATGCACACACATACATACACACATAAATACATACAGTACATGCACACACATACACACACATAAATACATACAGTACATGCACACACATACATACACACATAAATACATACAGTACATGCACACACACACACATACACACAAAAATACATACAGTACATGCACACACATACATACACACTAAATACATACAGTACATGCACACACATACATACACACATAAATGCATACAGTACATGCACACACACACATACACACATAAATACATACAGTACATGCACACACATACACACACACATAAATACATACAGTACATGCATGCACACACATACATACACACATAAATACATACAGTACATGCACACACACACACACACACACACACACACACACACACACACACACACACACACACACACACACACACACACACACACACACACACACACACACACACACACACACACACACACACACACACACATAAATACATACAGTACATGCACACACACACATACACATATAAATACATACAGTACATACACACACACATACATACATACACACATAAATCCATACAGTACATGCACACACATACATACACACATAAATACATACAGTACATGCACACACACACATACACACATAAATACATACAGTACATGCACACACATACATACACACATAAATACATACAGTACATGCACACACACACATACACACATACATACCTACAGTACATACACACACATACATACACACATAAATACATACAGTACATGCACACACACACACATACACATATAAATACATACAGTACATGCACATACACACATAAATACATACAGTACATGCACACACATACACACACATAAATACATTCAGTACATGCACACACAAACACACACACATAAATACATACAGTACATGCACACACATACATACACACATAAATACATACAGTACATGCACACACATACACACACATAAATACATACAGTACATGCACACACATACATACACACATAAATACATACAGTACATGCACACACACACACATACACACAAAAATACATACAGTACATGCACACACATACATACACACTAAATACATACAGTACATGCACACACATACATACACACATAAATGCATACAGTACATGCACACACACACATACACACATAAATACATACAGTACATGCACACACATACACACACACATAAATACATACAGTACATGCATCCACACACATACATACACACATAAATACATACAGTACATGCACACACACACACACACACACACATACACACATAAATACATACAGTACATGCACACACACACATACACATATAAATACATACAGTACATACACACACACATACATACATACACACATAAATACATACAGTACATGCACACACATACATACACACATAAATACATACAGTACATGCACACACACACATACACACATAAATACATACAGTACATGCACACACATACATACACACATAAATACATAGAGTACATGCACACACACACATACACACATAAATACATACAGTACATACACACACATACATACACACATAAATACATACAGTACATACACACACATACATACACACATAAATACATACAGTACATGCACACACATACATAAACTCATAAATACATACAGTACACACACACACACACATACACACATAAATACATACAGTACATGCACACACATACATACACACATAAATACATATAGTACAAGCACACACAAACACACACACACATAAATACATACAGTACATGCACACACATACATACACACATAAATACATACAGTACATGCACACACAAACACACACACATAAATACATACAGTACATGCACACACATACATACACACATACATACATACAGTACATGCACACACACACATAAATACATACAGTACATGCACACACACATACACACACACATAAATACATACAGTACATGCACATACACACATAAATACATACAGCACATACACACACATACATACAAACATAAATACATACAGTACATGCACACACACATACACACATAAATACATACAGTACATACACACACACATACATACACACATAAATACATACAGTACATGCACACACATACGCACATAAATACATACAGTACATGCACACACATACACACATAAATACATACAGTACATGCACACACATACATACACACATAAATACATACAGTACATGCACACACATACATACTAGTGTTGGGCGAACAGTGTTCGCCACTGTTCGGGTTCTGCAGAACATCACCCTGTTCGGGTGATGTTCGAGTTCGGCCGAACACCTGACGGTGCTCGGCCAAACCGTTCGGCCACATGGCCGAACTAAGAGCGCATGGCCGAACGTTCCCCGAACGTTCGGCTAGCGCTGTGATTGGCCGAACGGGTCACGTGGTTCGGACCCGAACGCGCTCTGATTGGCCGAACGGTCACGTGGTTCGGGTAAATAAATACCCGAACCACGTCATATCTCCGCCATTTGTCTGTGGGTTTAGCTTTGGGTAGGCAGGCAGGGTAGTTCGCGCTCCAGCCACGCTAGCATGGGTCCCCCCCAGTCATTGTGTGTCACTGCTGGGAACAGTAGTACACCGCTCGTTCAGCCACACTATATAGCATTCTGTGTACTGTTCTGTGTCTGCTGGGAATAGTGGTACACCGCTCGTTCAGCCACACTATATAGCATTCTGTGTACTGTTCTGTGTCTGCTGGGAACAGTAGTACACCGCTCGTTCAGCCACACTATATAGCATTCTGTGTACTGTTCTGTGTCTGCTGGGAATAGTGGTACACCGCTCGTTCAGCCACACTATATAGCATTCTGTGTACTGTTCTGTGTCTGCTGGGAATAGTGGTACACCGCTCGTTCAGCCACACTATATAGCATTCTGTGTACTGTTCTGTGTCTGCTGGGAACAGTAGTACACCGCTCGTTCAGCCACACTATATAGCATTCTGTGTACTGTTCTGTGTCTGCTGGGAATAGTGGTACACCGCTCATTCAGCCACACTATATAGCATTCTGTGTACTGTTCTGTGTCTGCTGGGAATAGTGGTACACCGCTCGTTCAGCCACACTATATAGCATTCTGTGTACTGTTCTGTGTCTGCTGGGAACAGTAGTACACCGCTCGTTCAGCCACACTATATAGCATTCTGTGTACTGTTCTGTGTCTGCTGGGAATAGTGGTACACCGCTCGTTCAGCCACACTATATATTGTTTACTGCCACTGTGTACCTCGCTCAGCCACGCTATATATAGCATTGTGTTTTCTGACACTCTGTGTACACGGCTTAGCCTGACTATATAGCATTGTGTGTACTGCCACTGTGCACCTCGCTCAACCACGCTATATATAGCATTGTGTTTACTGCCACTCTGTGTACACCGCTCAGCCAGACTATATACCATTGTTTACTGACACTCTGTGTACACCGCTCAGCCAGACTATATACCATTGTTTACTGACACTCTGTGTACACCGCTCAGCCAGACTATATACCATTGTTTACTGACACTCTGATTCTGCTGGGAACAGTAGTACACCGCTCGCTCAGCCAGACTATATAGCATTGTGTTTACTGCCACTCTGTGTACACCGCTCAGCCACACTATATAGCATTGCGTACTCTGCCAGTCAGTGTGTATATTGCTGGGATCAGTAATACTCCACTCACCGTCAACCACTATATGAGCTCAACATGAGTTCCCCAGAGACCTCCGCTGTGAGCAGCACTCCCAACAACAGCAACAGCCAACGCCCCACGCAAGCTATAACATCCACCCCAGCAGCCAGTGGTCAGCAGCAGCCCTCCCCGGAGCAGAACGTTGTGTCCATCGGTCCGTCGCCAGAGCGATTAATGAGGGCTTCCATTGAGGAGATGATGGGGCCTGATGTGGAGGAGGAGGTCTGGCTCAGGCCAGCATCCCAAGTTAATGTTGAGGACGATGAGGGGTCTGTGTCTGGGGATGTTGGGGTGGCAGAGGTGGTGGGTGGGTCAGACTCAGGAGAAGAGTTGTATGATGAGGATGATGATCGGGACCATCTGTATGTGCCTCAGAGTCCGACCCCGGAAAACATGTTGTATCGTGTGTTTAGGTACTAAAATCTGCGTTCCCACTTCCCAGTACTGCCCGCAGTGCCCGGGTCCACGGATCCATATAATTTTTTGGGCAGCACTATCAAACTGTGGTACTATGAGTGAGTTGCCATGGTCCTTCTGTGCTGCCTGTCACACTCACCGTCTGTCTGCAGATGGATTGTTCAACACAGCTACGCCATTTGACATGTAGTCCTGGACCTTGACCATCTTCTCCAGGCGATTGGTGTTGGAGGACGTGGAACTGCCCGATTGCTGTTCTGTGGGCTGCTGCATGGGTGTCAGAAAATGTTCCCACTCCAAGGACACTGCCAATACCATTCCCTTTTCGGCACTAGCAGCAGCTTGTGTTCTTTGCTGCCCTCCTGGTCCTCCTGGGTTTGCTGAAGTCAGTCTGTCGGCGTACAACTGGCTAGAGAAGGAGGAGGATGTCAATCTCCTCTCTAAAGTCTCCATCCTCAAGGGCCTGCTGGAATTGTTCCATTTTTGACCTGTCTGACACTTTCTTCAATCAGTTTTTTAACATTGTGTTTGTATAAACTGGGTATAAACCCAGTAATTGGTGTTGTCCAGATTCCAGAATAATGAATAATAATGAATAGTGAATAATGCGCGGGCCGCGTTCAATGCAGTCTAGCATGAATTGAGCCATGTGTGCCAGAGAGTCCTGCCAGACTCCTCTGTCTTCATGTTCTTGTGAGCGTTGTGATTGTTGTGATGCACCATATTCGTCACCAGCATCACTTTCTTCCTCTTCTGCTGTCCATTCCCGCTAAATTGTGGAAGTCCAACGTGCACCGCTCTGTCCCTCGGCAGTGGGGGCATCCAATTCCTGCTCCAACTCCAGCTGTTCCTCGTCCTGTTCTTTGTCATAGCTGGGACCAGCGTTTCCTGAGGCAGGTTGCCTGATGTTGGTATCATCACGCTGATCGTTTTCATCTTCAGAATCCCCCACTTGCATCATGCCAGCGGGTTTCCATCTTCAACATTGATTTCTTCAGTAAACACAGCAGTGGTATTGTAATGCTGACTGTAGAGTTGTCACTGCTCAGTCACGCAACGTGGATTGCTCAAAATTTTGGAGGACTTGGCAGAGATCCAACATGGTGGCCCAATCAGATCCACAGAAGCTTGGTAGCTAGCTTGCTGCTGGAATGCGCCTCGGCACTGCGCAAAAGCGTGCTAGCATGTGCAGCGTAGAATTCCAGCGCGTAGGGAGGGACATCACCCAGCGAGCGATGGTGCGCTAGCATCTCTTGGTGAGTCCTTCAGAAGCGGTACGGGACTTTTAACATTGTTTTTTTTTTTTTCCTTCAACAGAAGATCTGCCACGTTGGAGTGAGGAGGACGCCGCCGACCCCGACACCAAGCTGAACCCCGGCGAACTCCAAGCAGCGGATCTTCAGGAACCCTCAAGGCTTTGAGCAAGCTGAGGAGGATCAGCAGTCCCGACGAGACCTCTCCTCATATGCGACTGAGTGCAGTGGAGCTCCCCAGAACAACCTCTCAGTTGTCACTTTGTCACTGGTCACTTTGTCACTTTGTCACTTTGTCATTTTGTCACTTTGTCACTTGTCACTTTGTCACTTGTCACTTGTCACTTTGTCACTTTGTCATTTTGTCACTTTGTCACTTGTCACTTTGTCACTTGTCACTTTGTCACTTGTCACTTGTCACTTTGTCATTTTGTCACTTTGTCATTTTGTCACTTTGTCACTTTGTCACTGGTCACTTTGTCACTTTTCACTTTGTCACTTGTCACTTGGTCACTTGTCACTTGTCCAGATGATCTCGGTACACCTCCTGCGATTCAAATTCCTGCACACATTGCTCTGGGATTTGGGTGTGATGAATGATGCATCTAACTGGCCACCGGAGGCAATTAAGGCCTTCAAAACATTGAAAGCAGCTTTCTGTTCCGCCCCCATTTTGCGTCATGTTGAGTTGTTGACGTCATGTTCATCCTCGGCCTCGCCTTGCATTTCAGTGCGAGGTGCATTTTCCACAGAAAAAGGTTGTGAATCCGGGCACAACATTTGTGGCTGTTCCATTGACCTTTCACAGGTAGAAGATTGTGGGGGTGGGAATAGCTCCTCCGAATAGCCCATTGTGTCCTGAAAACTACTCATTGCATTGCTTTGCGCACACATTTTTTTGTCCTCATTGCAAGGCCTGAGTTGCACCTGAAAGCGTGGCCTTCTCCTCCTGCGCCTCCTCCTGTTCCATCACGTCTGCTGCTGCTGGGTTAGCGTTGTCGCCCGGTCCCTGTTTATTGAACCTCTTATCTTTATTACATTTATGACTGCATGGCGGTAAAAAGCATGCTATCCGCACGCTTCTTGTCCTCATGCAAGGCCTGGGTTGTTGTGTCTCAAAAAGCATGGCCTTCTCCTCCTGCGCCTGCTCCTGTTCCATCACGTGTGCTGCTGCTGCTGGGTTAGCGTTACCGGTCCCTTTTCGTGGAACCTCTTCTCTGTATTACATTTATGACTGCATGGCGAAAAAAAGCATGTTACCTGTGCAAAGAAACATGACATTTTCCACATTTAAAAGACAGTTTTTCCTTTGAAACTTTACAATCAATTTTCTCAAAAACTATAAGCTCTTTTTGCAAAAAAAATTTTTCCTCTTGTACCCACTCCCAAGGTGCACATACCCTGTAAATTTGGGGTATGTAGCATGTAAGGAGGCTTTACAAACCACAAAAGTTCGGGTCCCCATTGACTTCCATTATGTTCGGAGTTCGGGTCGAACACCCGAACATCGCGGCCATGTTCGGCCTGTTCGGCCCGAACCCGAACATCTAGATGTTCGCCCAACACTAATACATACACACATAAATACATACAGTACAAGCACACACAAACACACACACATAAATACATACAGTACATGCACACACATACATACACACACATACATACACACATAAATACATACAGTACATGCACACACATACACACACATAAATACATACAGTACATGCACACACACACACACATACACACATAAATACATACAGTACATGCACACACACACATACACATATAAATACATACAGTACATGCACACACACACATACATACACACATAAATACATACAGTACATGCACACACATACATACACACATAAATGCATACAGTACATGCACACACACACATACACACCTAAATACATACAGTACATGCACACACATTCACACTCACATAAATACATACAGTACATGCACACACATTCACACTCACATAAATACATACAGTACATGCACACACACACACACACACACACACATACACACATAAATACATACAGTACATGCACACACACACACATACACATATAAATACATACAGTACATACACACACACATACATACATACATACATACACACATAAATACCTACAGTACATGCACACACATACATACACACATAAATACATACAGTACATGCACACACACACATAAATACATACAGTACATGCACACACACACACATACACATATAAATACATACAGTACATGCACATACACACATAAATACATACAGTACATGCACACACATACACACACATAAATACATACAGTACATGCACACACAAACACACACACATAAATACATACAGTACATGCACACACATACATACACACATAAATACATACAGTACATGCACACACATACACACACATAAATACATACAGTACATGCACACACATACATACACACATAAATACATACAGTACATGCACACACACACACATACACACAAAAATACATACAGTACATGCACACACATACATACACACTAAATACATACAGTACATGCACACACATACATACACACATAAATGCATACAGTACATGCACACACACACATACACACATAAATACATACAGTACATGCACACACATACACACACACATAAATACATACAGTACATGCATGCACACACATACATACACACATAAATACATACAGTACATGCACACACACACACACACACACACACACACACACACACACACACACACACACACACACACACACACACACACACACACACACACACACACACACACACACACACACACACACACACATACACACATAAATACATACAGTACATGCACACACACACATACACATATAAATACATACAGTACATACACACACACATACATACATACACACATAAATCCATACAGTACATGCACACACATACATACACACATAAATACATACAGTACATGCACACACACACATACACACATAAATACATACAGTACATGCACACACATACATACACACATAAATACATACAGTACATGCACACACACACATACACACATAAATACCTACAGTACATACACACACATACATACACACATAAATACATACAGTACATGCACACACACACACACATACACATATAAATACATACAGTACATGCACATACACACATAAATACATACAGTACATGCACACACATACACACACATAAATACATACAGTACATGCACACACAAACACACACACATAAATACATACAGTACATGCACACACATACATACACACATAAATACATACAGTACATGCACACACATACACACACATAAATACATACAGTACATGCACACACATACATACACACATAAATACATACAGTACATGCACACACACACACATACACACAAAAATACATACAGTACATGCACACACATACATACACACTAAATACATACAGTACATGCACACACATACATACACACATAAATGCATACAGTACATGCACACACACACATACACACATAAATACATACAGTACATGCACACACATACACACACACATAAATACATACAGTACATGCATCCACACACATACATACACACATAAATACATACAGTACATGCACACACACACACACACACACACACACACATACACACATAAATACATACAGTACATGCACACACACACATACACATATAAATACATACAGTACATACACACACACATACATACATACACACATAAATACATACAGTACATGCACACACATACATACACACATAAATACATACAGTACATGCACACACACACACATACACACATAAATACATACAGTACATACACACACATACATACACACATAAATACATACAGTACATACACACACATACATACACACATAAATACATACAGTACATGCACACACATACATAAACTCATAAATACATACAGTACACACACACACACACATACACACATAAATACATACAGTACATGCACACACATACATACACACATAAATACATATAGTACAAGCACACACAAACACACACACACATAAATACATACAGTACATGCACACACATACATACACACATAAATACATACAGTACATGCACACACAAACACACACACATAAATACATACAGTACATGCACACACATACATACACACATACATACATACAGTACATGCACACACACACATAAATACATACAGTACATGCACACACACATACACACACACATAAATACATACAGTACATGCACATACACACATAAATACATACAGCACATACACACACATACATACAAACATAAATACATACAGTACATGCACACACACATACACACATAAATACATACAGTACATACACACACACATACATACACACATAAATACATACAGTACATGCACACACATACGCACATAAATACATACAGTACATGCACACACATACACACATAAATACATACAGTACATGCACACACATACATACACACATAAATACATACAGTACATGCACACACATACATACTAGTGTTGGGCGAACAGTGTTCGCCACTGTTCGGGTTCTGCAGAACATCACCCTGTTCGGGTGATGTTCGAGTTCGGCCGAACACCTGACGGTGCTCGGCCAAACCGTTCGGCCACATGGCCGAACTAAGAGCGCATGGCCGAACGTTCCCCGAACGTTCGGCTAGCGCTGTGATTGGCCGAACGGGTCACGTGGTTCGGACCCGAACGCGCTCTGATTGGCCGAACGGTCACGTGGTTCAGGTAAATAAATACCCGAACCACGTCATATCTCCGCCATTTGTCTGTGGGTTTAGCTTTGGGTAGGCAGGCAGGGTAGTTCGCGCTCCAGCCACGCTAGCATGGGTCCCCCCCAGTCATTGTGTGTCACTGCTGGGAACAGTAGTACACCGCTCGTTCAGCCACACTATATAGCATTCTGTGTACTGTTCTGTGTCTGCTGGGAATAGTGGTACACCGCTCGTTCAGCCACACTATATAGCATTCTGTGTACTGTTCTGTGTCTGCTGGGAACAGTAGTACACCGCTCGTTCAGCCACACTATATAGCATTCTGTGTACTGTTCTGTGTCTGCTGGGAATAGTGGTACACCGCTCGTTCAGCCACACTATATAGCATTCTGTGTACTGTTCTGTGTCTGCTGGGAATAGTGGTACACCGCTCGTTCAGCCACACTATATAGCATTCTGTGTACTGTTCTGTGTCTGCTGGGAACAGTAGTACACCGCTCGTTCAGCCACACTATATAGCATTCTGTGTACTGTTCTGTGTCTGCTGGGAATAGTGGTACACCGCTCATTCAGCCACACTATATAGCATTCTGTGTACTGTTCTGTGTCTGCTGGGAATAGTGGTACACCGCTCGTTCAGCCACACTATATAGCATTCTGTGTACTGTTCTGTGTCTGCTGGGAACAGTAGTACACCGCTCGTTCAGCCACACTATATAGCATTCTGTGTACTGTTCTGTGTCTGCTGGGAATAGTGGTACACCACTCGTTCAGCCACACTATATATTGTTTACTGCCACTGTGTACCTCGCTCAGCCACGCTATATATAGCATTGTGTTTTCTGACACTCTGTGTACACGGCTTAGCCTGACTATATAGCATTGTGTGTACTGCCACTGTGCACCTCGCTCAACCACGCTATATATAGCATTGTGTTTACTGCCACTCTGTGTACACCGCTCAGCCAGACTATATACCATTGTTTACTGACACTCTGTGTACACCGCTCAGCCAGACTATATACCATTGTTTACTGACACTCTGTGTACACCGCTCAGCCAGACTATATACCATTGTTTACTGACACTCTGATTCTGCTGGGAACAGTAGTACACCGCTCGCTCAGCCAGACTATATAGCATTGTGTTTACTGCCACTCTGTGTACACCGCTCAGCCACACTATATAGCATTGCGTACTCTGCCAGTCAGTGTGTATATTGCTGGGATCAGTAATACTCCACTCACCGTCAACCACTATATGAGCTCAACATGAGTTCCCCAGAGACCTCCGCTGTGAGCAGCACTCCCAACAACAGCAACAGCCAACGCCCCACGCAAGCTATAACATCCACCCCAGCAGCCAGTGGTCAGCAGCAGCCCTCCCCGGAGCAGAACGTTGTGTCCATCGGTCCGTCGCCAGAGCGATTAATGAGGGCTTCCATTGAGGAGATGATGGGGCCTGATGTGGAGGAGGAGGTCTGGCTTAGGCCAGCATCCCAAGTTAATGTTGAGGACGATGAGGGGTCTGTGTCTGGGGATGTTGGGGTGGCAGAGGTGGTGGGTGGGTCAGACTCAGGAGAAGAGTTGTATGATGAGGATGATGATCGGGACCATCTGTATGTGCCTCAGAGTCCGACCCCGGAAAACATGTTGTATCGTGTGTTTAGGTACTAAAATCTGCGTTCCCACTTCCCAGTACTGCCCGCAGTGCCCGGGTCCACGGATCCATATAATTTTTTGGGCAGCACTATCAAACTGTGGTACTATGAGTGAGTTGCCATGGTCCTTCTGTGCTGCCTGTCACACTCACCGTCTGTCTGCAGATGGATTGTTCAACACAGCTACGCCATTTGACATGTAGTCCTGGACCTTGACCATCTTCTCCAGGCGATTGGTGTTGGAGGACGTGGAACTGCCCGATTGCTGTTCTGTGGGCTGCTGCATGGGTGTCAGAAAATGTTCCCACTCCAAGGACACTGCCAATACCATTCCCTTTTCGGCACTAGTAGCAGCTTGTGTTCTTTGCTGCCCTCCTGGTCCTCCTGGGTTTGCTGAAGTCAGTCTGTCGGCGTACAACTGGCTAGAGAAGGAGGAGGATGTCAATCTCCTCTCTAAAGTCTCCATCCTCAAGGGCCTGCTGGAATTGTTCCATTTTTGACCTGTCTGACACTTTCTTCAATCAGTTTTTTAACATTGTGTTTGTATAAACTGGGTATAAACCCAGTAATTGGTGTTGTCCAGATTCCAGAATAATGAATAATAATGAATAGTGAATAATGCGCGGGCCGCGTTCAATGCAGTCTAGCATGAATTGAGCCATGTGTGCCAGAGAGTCCTGCCAGACTCCTCTGTCTTCATGTTCTTGTGAGCGTTGTGATTGTTGTGATGCACCATATTCGTCACCAGCATCACTTTCTTCCTCTTCTGCTGTCCATTCCCGCTAAATTGTGGAAGTCCAACGTGCACCGCTCTGTCCCTCGGCAGTGGGGGCATCCAATTCCTGCTCCAACTCCAGCTGTTCCTCGTCCTGTTCTTTGTCATAGCTGGGACCAGCGTTTCCTGAGGCAGGTTGCCTGATGTTGGTATCATCACGCTGATCGTTTTCATCTTCAGAATCCCCCACTTGCATCATGCCAGCGGTTTTCCATCTTCAACATTGATTTCTTCAGTAAACACAGCAGTGGTATTGTAATGCTGACTGTAGAGTTGTCACTGCTCAGTCACGCAACGTGGATTGCTCAAAATTTTGGAGGACTTGGCAGAGATCCAACATGGTGGCCCAATCAGATCCACAGAAGCTTGGTAGCTAGCTTGCTGCTGGAATGCGCCTCGGCACTGCGCAAAAGCGTGCTAGCATGTGCAGCGTAGAATTCCAGCGCGTAGGGAGGGACATCACCCAGCGAGCGATGGTGCGCTAGCATCTCTTGGTGAGTCCTTCAGAAGCGGTACGGGACTTTTAACATTGTTTTTTTTTTTTTCCTT
>NC_090652.1:61020934-61028434 GCF_040937935.1 Hyperolius riggenbachi | reverse complement strand
GCACACACATACATACACACACATAAATACATACAGTACATGCACACACACATACATACACACATAAATACATACAGTACATGCACACACACATACATACACACATAAATACATACAGTACATGCACACACATACATACACACATAAATACATACAGTACACGCACACACACACATACACACATAAATACATACAGTACATGCACACACATATACACACACACATAAATACATACAGTACACGCACGCACACACATACACACATAAATACATACAGTACATGCACACACACATACATACACACATAAATACATACAGTACACGCACACACACACATACACACATAAATACATACAGTACATGCACACACACATACATACACACATAAATACCTACAGTACATGCACACACATACATACACACATAAATACATACAGTACATGCACACACACATACATACACACACATAAATACATACAGTACATGCACACACATACATACACACACACACACATAAATACATACAGTACATGCGCACACACATACACACAAACACCTTTACAGACAGAACAAGGGAATAGACTATGATTCCGGCTTATAATTCCGGCATTATGTCAATTTTATGAAAATGTGTTCAGCTTTGGAGTGAATCAATCAGGTGCAGCAGCTGCTGTTTTCAAACACAGGAATATTTTATTATTGATATATTATAGTTATTGGTTTATAAAGCGTCAATATATTCCATAGCACTGTACAAAGTAAGAAACAAACATGGGGTACAAAATAATACCAACAATGGCATACACCAATAGAGAACTGGGGACAAAATACAGAATCAATACAAAATACAGAATAGTGATGCTCGGATACCCCTTTTTATTATTCGAGTTTGGCCGAATTCGAATAGTAAATTATTCGAATTCGGTCGAATATTCGAGTCGAATATTTTTTACTATTCGATTCGACCTCGGACTTCGAGCTCACTATTCGAGTCGGTATTCGAGCTCATTATTCGAGCTGACTATTCGAATTGGCCTTAAATAGCTTCCAACACTTGTTTTGAGGGTGAATGATGCAAGGAACATCTTTTTTCCCAAGTAACAACAGCAAGTGATTATGTGGGGATGTTCCTTTAAAAAAAAAGGTGGAAAGAGAAGAGAAGTTGTGTCCAAAATTCTGTTCAGTAGTGTATATACTTCTTCTTCTTTATCTTCTATATCTTCTTCTTCTTCTATATCTTCTTCTTCTTCTTCTTCTTCTATATCTTCTTCTTCTTCTTCTTCTTCTTCATTTTCTTCTTCTTCTTCTTCTTCTATATCTTCTTCTTCTTCTTCTTCTTCTTCTTCATTTTCTTCTTCTTCTTCTATATCTTCTTCTATATCTTCTTCTTCTTCTTCTTCTTCTTCTTCTTCTTCTTCTTCTTCTTCTTCTTCTTCTTCTTCTTCATCTTCATCTTCTTCTTCATCTTCTTCTTCTTCATCTTCATCTTCTTCTTCATCTTCTTCTTCATCTTCTTCTTCATCTTCTTCATCTTCATCATCTTCATCTTCTTCATCATCTTCTTCTTCATCGTCTTCTTCTTCTTCTTCTTCTTCTTCATCTTCTTCTTCTTCATCTTCTTCATCTTCATCTTCTTCATCATCTTCTTCTTCATCGTCGTCTTCTTCTTCTTCATCTTCATCTTCTTCATCTTCTTCTTCATCTTCATCTTCTTCTTCATCTTCTTCTTCTTCATCTTCTTCTTCTATATCTTCTTTTTCTATATCTTCTTTTTCTATATCCTCTTCTTATTATTATTTTTCTATTTCGTCTTCTTCTTTTTCTATATCTTCTTCTTCTTCTATATCGTCTTCTTCTTCTTCACTTATTTCTCTTTTATATATATTTTTTTAAAGAAATGCAGCTATTTTTGAGCGTAATAAATAGCTGGTGGCGCACGCATGTTGGAAGCGCCATTGTATGTGCTCCTGGCAGTGGAAACACACAGACAGCAGGAGGTAAATTCAGCAGCAGGAGGAGGATGAGTGTGTGGCAGCAGGCAGTCAGGTAGGTAGGCAGCGTGACATAATAGCCCTGGTACCTAGCGTTGATACCAGGGCTGTAAATAAACACAACAGGAGGTCCCAGACAGCGGTCGTGCAGCCCACATCGTGTCCAATACACAACTGGGACAACACAGTTTTCAACCCGGGCACCTCAGAAAAATTAAACCTTTTTTTTTTTTAAAGGTAAATACAGGCAGCAGGGGCAGCTATTGTTGGACGTAATAGCTGGTGGCAGAGCGGCAGCAGAAGGTAAATCTGTGTACCCTGGCAGTGGGAAACACAGACAGACAGACAGCAGAAGGGCAGTACACAGCAGCCCACTGTAGATGTAAAATGTGTGGCTGAAGGCGACGTAATAGTCAAAGTGAACCAGGCTGGCTTAGTGAGCAGGAGCCAGGAGGTGGTAAAGGGTGGTAAGGCACATTAACGATGGTTCTTCCGGCAGCCAGTTCATGTACAGTACAGTACATACACACACATACATACACACATAAATACATACAGTACATACACACACATACATACACACATAAATACATACAGTACATGCACACACATACATACACACATAAATACATACAGTACATGCACACACATACACACACACATAAATACATACAGTACATGCACACACATACATACACACATAAATACATAAAGTACATGCACACACATACATACACACATAAATACATACAGTACATGCACACACACACACACACATACACATAAATACATACAGTACATACACACACATACATACACACATAAATACATACAGTACATACACACACATACACACATAAATACATACAGTACATGCACCCACATACATACACACATAAATACATACAGTACATACACACACATACATACACACATAAATACATACAGTACATGCACACACATACACACATAAATACATACAGTACATGCACACACATACACACATAAATACATACAGTACATGCACACACATACATACACACATAAATACATACAGTACATGCACACACATACATACACACACATAAATACATAAATACATACAGTACATGCACACACATACATACACACATAAATACATACAGTACATGCACACATACATACACACATAAATACATACAGTACATGCACACACACACATACACATAAATACATACAGTACATACACACACATACATACACACATAAATACATACAGTACATGCACCCACATACATACACACATAAATACATACAGTACATACACACACATACATACACACATAAATACATACAGTACATGCACACACATACATACACACATAAATACATACAGTACATGCACACACATACATACACACATAAATACATACAGTACATGCACACACACACACATACACACATAAATACATACAGTACATGCACACACATACATACACACATAAATACATACAGTACATGCACACACATAAATACATACAGTACATGCACACACACACACACATACACATAAATACATACAGTACATACACACACATACATACACACATAAATACATACAGTACATACACACACATACACACATAAATACATACAGTACATGCACCCACATACATACACACATAAATACATACAGTACATACACACACATACATACACACATAAATACATACAGTACATGCACACACATACACACATAAATACATACAGTACATGCACACACATACACACATAAATACATACAGTACATGCACACACATACATACACACATAAATACATACAGTACATGCACACACATACATACACACATAAATACATACAGTACATGCACACACATACATACACACATAAATACATACAGTACATGCACACACACATACATACACACATAAATACATACAGTACATGCACACACATACATACACACATACATATATAAAGTACATGCACACACATACACACACACATAAATACATACAGTACATGCACACACATACATACACACATAAATACATACAGTACATGCACACACATACATACACACATAAATACATACAGTACATGCACACACATACATACACACATAAATACATACAGTACATGCACACACATACATACACACATAAATACATACAGTACATGCACACACATACACACACACATAAATACATACAGTACATGCACACTCATACATACACACATAAATACATACAGTACATGCACACACATACATACACACATAAATACATACAGTACATGCACACACATACATGCACACATAAATACATACAGTACATGCACACATACATACACACATAAATACATACAGTACATGCACACACATACATACACACATAAATACATACAGTACATGCACACACATACACACACACATAAATACATACAGTACATGCACACACATACATACACACATAAATACATACAGTACATGCACACACATACATACACACATAAATACATACAGTACATGCACACACATACATACACACATAAATACATACAGTACATGCACACACATACACACACACATAAATACATACAGTACATGCACACACATACATACACACATAAATACATACAGTACATGCACACACATACATACACACATAAATACATACAGTACATGCACACACATACATACACACATAAATACATACAGTACATGCACACACATACATACACACATAAATACATACAGTACATGCACACACATACATACATACATAAATACATACAGTACATGCACACACACACACATACACACATAAATACATACAGTACATGCACACACATACATACACACATAAATACATACAGTACATGCACACACACACATACACACATAAATACATACAGTACATACACACACATACATACACACATAAATACATACAGTACATACACACACATACATACAGTACATGCACACACATACATACACACATAAATACATACAGTACATGCACACACACACATACACACATAAATACATACAGTACATACACACACATACATACACACATAAATACATACAGTACATACACACACATACATACAGTACATGCACACACACACACACACACACACACACACACACACACACACACACACACACACACACACACACACACACACACACACACACACACACACACACACACACACACACACACAGTACATGCACATACACACATAAATACATACAGTACATGCACACACATACATACACACATAAATACATACAGTACATACACATACATACACACATAAATACATACAGTACATACACACACATACATACACACATAAATACATACAGTACATAAACACACACACACACACACATAAATACATACAATACATGCACACACATGCATACACACATAAATACATACAGTACATGCACACCCACACATACACACATAAATACATACAGTACATGCAAATACAAGCACACACACATAAATACAAACAGTACATGCACACACATACATACACACATAAATACATACAGTTCATGCACACACATACATACACACATAAATACATACAGTACATGCACACACACATACATACACACATAAATACATACAGTACATGCACACACATACATACACACATACATATATAAAGTACATGCACACACATACACACACACATAAATACATACAGTACATGCACACACATACATACACACATAAATACATACAGTACATGCACACACATACATACACACATAAATACATACAGTACATGCACACACATACATACACACATAAATACATACAGTACATGCACACACATACATACACACATAAATACATACAGTACATGCACACACATACACACACACATAAATACATACAGTACATGCACACACATACACACACACATAAATACATACAGTACATGCACACTCATACATACACACATAAATACATACAGTACATGCACACACATACATACACACATAAATACATACAGTACATGCACACACATACATGCACACATAAATACATACAGTACATACACACATACATACACACATAAATACATACAGTACATGCACACACATACATACACACATAAATACATACAGTACATGCACACACATACACACACACATAAATACATACAGTACATGCACACACATACATACACACATAAATACATACAGTACATGCACACACATACATACACACATAAATACATACAGTACATGCACACACATACATACACACATAAATACATACAGTACATGCACACACATACATACACACATAAATACATACAGTACATGCACACACATACATACACACATAAATACATACAGTACATGCACACACATACACACACACATAAATACATACAGTACATGCACACACATACACACATAAATACATACAGTACATGCACACACATACATACACACATAAATACATACAGTACATGCACACACATACACACACATAAATACATACAGTACATGCACACACATACACACACACATAAATACATACAGTACATGCACACACATACATACACACACATAAATACATACAGTAAATGCACACACACATACATACACACATAAATAC
The DNA here is from genome assembly GCF_040937935.1 of Hyperolius riggenbachi. NCBI lineage: Eukaryota > Metazoa > Chordata > Amphibia > Anura > Hyperoliidae > Hyperolius > Hyperolius riggenbachi. The sequence continues at coordinate 61,021,785 of NC_090652.1, read as the reverse complement.
ATACAGTACATGCACACACACATACATACACACATAAATACATACAGTACATGCACACACATACATACACACATCAATACATACAGTACACGCACACACACACATACACACATAAATACATACAGTACATTCACACTAATATACACACACACATAAATACATACAGTACACGCACGCACACACATACACACGTAAATACATACAGTACATGCACACACACATACATATACACATAAATACATACAGTACATGCACACACATACGCACATAAATACATACAGTACATTCACACACATACACACATAAATACATACAGTACATGCACACACATACATACACACATAAATACATACAGTACATGCACACACATACATACACACATAAATACATACAGTACATGCACACACAAACACACACACATAAATACATACAGTACATGCACACACATACATACACACACATACATACACACATAAATACATACAGTACATGCACACACATACACACACATAAATACATACAGTACATGCACACACACACACACACACACACACATACACACATAAATACATACAGTACATGCACACACACACATACACATATAAATACATACAGTACATGCACACACACACACACATACATACACACATAAATACATACAGTACATGCACACACATACACACACACATAAATACATACAGTACATGCACACACATACATACACACATAAATACATACAGTACATGCACACACATACATACACACATAAATACATACAGTACATGCACACACATACATACACACATAAATACATACAGTACATGCACACACATACATACACACATAAATAC
>NC_090652.1:61008434-61015934 GCF_040937935.1 Hyperolius riggenbachi | reverse complement strand
CACATACATACACACATAAATACATACAGTACATGCACACACATACACACACACATAAATACATACAGTACATGCACACACATACATACACACATAAATACATACAGTACATGCACACACATACATACACACATAAATACATACAGTACATGCACACACATACATACACACATAAATACATACAGTACATGCACACACATACATACACACATAAATACATACAGTACATGCACACACATACATACACACATAAATACATACAGTACATGCACACACATACACACACACATAAATACATACAGTACATGCACACACATACACACATAAATACATACAGTACATGCACACACATACATACACACATAAATACATACAGTACATGCACACACATACACACACATAAATACATACAGTACATGCACACACATACACACACACACAAATACATACAGTACATGCACACACATACATACACACACATAAATACATACAGTACATGCACACACACATACATACACACATAAATACATACAGTACATGCACACACACATACATACACACATAAATACATACAGTACATGCACACACATACATACACACATAAATACATACAGTACACGCACACACACACATACACACATAAATACATACAGTACATGCACACACATATACACACACACATAAATACATACAGTACACGCACGCACACACATACACACATAAATACATACAGTACATGCACACACACATACATACACACATAAATACATACAGTACACGCACACACACACATACACACATAAATACATACAGTACATGCACACACACATACATACACACATAAATACCTACAGTACATGCACACACATACATACACACATAAATACATACAGTACATGCACACACACATACATACACACACATAAATACATACAGTACATGCACACACATACATACACACACACACACATAAATACATACAGTACATGCGCACACACATACACACAAACACCTTTACAGACAGAACAAGGGAATAGACTATGATTCCGGCTTATAATTCCGGCATTATGTCAATTTTATGAAAATGTGTTCAGCTTTGGAGTGAATCAATCAGGTGCAGCAGCTGCTGTTTTCAAACACAGGAATATTTTATTATTGATATATTATAGTTATTGGTTTATAAAGCGTCAATATATTCCATAGCACTGTACAAAGTAAGAAACAAACATGGGGTACAAAATAATACCAACAATGGCATACACCAATAGAGAACTGGGGACAAAATACAGAATCAATACAAAATACAGAATAGTGATGCTCGGATACCCCTTTTTATTATTCGAGTTTGGCCGAATTCGAATAGTAAATTATTCGAATTCGGTCGAATATTCGAGTCGAATATTTTTTACTATTCGATTCGACCTCGGACTTCGAGCTCACTATTCGAGTCGGTATTCGAGCTCATTATTCGAGCTGACTATTCGAATTGGCCTTAAATAGCTTCCAACACTTGTTTTGAGGGTGAATGATGCAAGGAACATCTTTTTTCCCAAGTAACAACAGCAAGTTATTATGTGGGGATGTTCCTTTAAAAAAAAAGGTGGAAAGAGAAGAGAAGTTGTGTCCAAAATTCTGTTCAGTAGTGTATATACTTCTTCTTCTTTATCTTCTATATCTTCTTCTTCTTCTTCTTCTTCTTCTATATCTTCTTCTTCTTCTTCTTCTTCTATATCTTCTTCTTCTTCTTCTTCATTTTCTTCTTCTTCTTCTTCTATATCTTCTTCTTCTTCTTCTTCTTCTTCATTTTTTTCTTCTTCTTCTATATCTTCTTCTTCTATATCTTCTTCTTCTTCTTCTTCTTCTTCTTCTTCTTCTTCTTCTTCTTCTTCATCTTCATCTTCTTCTTCATCTTCTTCTTCATCTTCTTCTTCTTCATCTTCATCTTCTTCTTCATCTTCTTCTTCATTTTCTTCATCTTCATCATCTTCATCTTCTTCATCATCTTCTTCTTCATCGTCTTCTTCTTCTTCTTCTTCATCTTCTTCATCTTCTTCTTCTTCATCTTCTTCATCTTCATCTTCTTCATCATCTTCTTCTTCATCGTCGTCTTCTTCTTCTTCATCTTCATCTTCTTCATCTTCTTCTTCATCTTCATCTTCTTCTTCATCTTCTTCTTCTTCATCTTCTTCTTCTATATCTTCTTTTTCTATATCTTCTTTTTCTATATCCTCTTCTTATTATTATTTTTCTATTTCGTCTTCTTCTTTTTCTATATCTTCTTCTTCTTCTATATCGTCTTCTTCTTCTTCACTTATTTCTCTTTTATATATATTTTTTTAAAGAAATGCAGCTATTTTTGAGCGTAATAAATAGCTGGTGGCGCACGCATGTTGGAAGCGCCATTGTATGTGCTCCTGGCAGTGGAAACACACAGACAGCAGGAGGTAAATTCAGCAGCAGGAGGAGGATGAGTGTGTGGCAGCAGGCAGTCAGGTAGGTAGGCAGCGTGACATAATAGCCCTGGTACCTAGCGTTGATACCAGGGCTGTAAATAAACACAACAGGAGGTCCCAGACAGCGGTCGTGCAGCCCACATCGTGTCCAATACACAACTGGGACAACACAGTTTTCAACCCGGGCACCTCAGAAAAATTAAACCTTTTTTTTTTTTAAAGGTAAATACAGGCAGCAGGGGCAGCTATTGTTGGACGTAATAGCTGGTGGCAGAGCGGCAGCAGAAGGTAAATCTGTGTACCCTGGCAGTGGGAAACACAGACAGACAGACAGCAGAAGGGCAGTACACAGCAGCCCACTGTAGATGTAAAATGTGTGGCTGAAGGCGACGTAATAGTCAAAGTGAACCAGGCTGGCTTAGTGAGCAGGAGCCAGGAGGTGGTAAAGGGTGGTAAGGCACATTAACGATGGTTCTTCCGGCAGCCAGTTCATGTACAGTACAGTACATACACACACATACATACACACATAAATACATACAGTACATACACACACATACATACACACATAAATACATACAGTACATGCACACACATACATACACACATAAATACATACAGTACATGCACACACATACACACACACATAAATACATACAGTACATGCACACACATACATACACACATAAATACATAAAGTACATGCACACACATACATACACACATAAATACATACAGTACATGCACACACACACACACATACACATAAATACATACAGTACATACACACACATACATACACACATAAATACATACAGTACATACACACACATACACACATAAATACATACAGTACATGCACCCACATACATACACACATAAATACATACAGTACATACACACACATACATACACACATAAATACATACAGTACATGCACACACATACACACATAAATACATACAGTACATGCACACACATACACACATAAATACATACAGTACATGCACACACATACATACACACATAAATACATACAGTACATACACACACATACATACACACATAAATACATACAGTACATGCACACACATACATACACACATAAATACATACAGTACATGCACACATACATACACACATAAATACATACAGTACATGCACACACACACATACACATAAATACATACAGTACATACACACACATACATACACACATAAATACATACAGTACATGCACCCACATACATACACACATAAATACATACAGTACATACACACACATACATACACACATAAATACATACAGTACATGCACACACATACATACACACATAAATACATACAGTACATGCACACACATACATACACACATAAATACATACAGTACATGCACACACACACACATACACACATAAATACATACAGTACATGCACACACATACATACACACATAAATACATACAGTACATGCACACACATAAATACATACAGTACATGCACACACACACACACATACACATAAATACATACAGTACATACACACACATACATACACACATAAATACATACAGTACATACACACACATACACACATAAATACATACAGTACATGCACCCACATACATACACACATAAATACATACAGTACATACACACACATACATACACACATAAATACATACAGTACATGCACACACATACACACATAAATACATACAGTACATGCACACACATACACACATAAATACATACAGTACATGCACACACATACATACACACATAAATACATACAGTACATGCACACACATACATACACACATAAATACATACAGTACATGCACACACATACATACACACATAAATACATACAGTACATGCACACACACACACACATACACCTAAATACATACAGTACATACACACACATACATACACACATAAATACATACAGTACATACACACACATACACACATAAATACATACAGTACATGCACCCACATACATACACACATAAATACATACAGTACATACACACACATACATACACACATAAATACATACAGTACATGCACACACATACACACATAAATACATACAGTACATGCACACACATACACACATAAATACATACAGTACATGCACACACATACATACACACATAAATACATACAGTACATGCACACACATACATACACACACATAAATACATACAGTACATGCACACACAAACACACACACATAAATACATACAGTACATGCACACACATACATACACACACATAAATACATACAGTACATACACACACATACATACACACATAAATACATACAGTACATGCACCCACATACATACACACATAAATACATACAGTACATACACACACATACATACACACATAAATACATACAGTACATGCACACACATACATACACACATAAATACATACAGTACATGCACACACATACATACACACATAAATACATACAGTACATGCACACACATACACACATAAATACATACAGTACATGCACACACATACATACACATATAAATACATACAGTACATGCACACACATAAATACATACAGTACATGCACACACACACACACACACATACACATAAATACATACAGTACATACACACACATACATACACACATAAATACATACAGTACATACACACACATACACACATAAATACATACAGTACATGCACCCACATACATACACACATAAATACATACAGTACATACACACACATACATACACACATAAATACATACAGTACATGCACACATACACACATAAATACATACAGTACATGCACACACATACACAAATAAATACATACAGTACATGCACACACATACATACACACATAAATACATACAGTACATGCACACACATACATACACACATAAATACATACAGTACATGCACACACAAACACACACACATAAATACATACAGTACATGCACACACATACATACACACATAAATACATACAGTACATGCACACACATACACACACATAAATACATACAGTACATGCACACACATACATACACACATAAATACATACAGTACATGCACACACACACACATACACACATAAATACATCCAGTACATGCACACACACACACATACACATATAAATACATACAGTACATGCACATACACACATAAATACATACAGTACATGCACACACATACACACACATAAATACATACAGTACATGCACACACAAACACACACACATAAATACATACAGTACATGCACACACATACATACACACATAAATACATACAGTACATGCACACACATACACACACATAAATACATACAGTACATGCACACACATACATACACACATAAATACATACAGTACATGCACACACACACACATACACACAAAAATACATACAGTACATGCACACACATACATACACACTAAATACATACAGTACATGCACACACATACATACACACATAAATGCATACAGTACATGCACACACACACATGCACACATAAATACATACAGTACATGCACACACATACACACACACATAAATACATACAGTACATGCATGCACACACATACATACACACATAAATACATACAGTACATGCACACACACACACACACACACATACACACATAAATACATACAGTACATGCACACACACACATACACATATAAATACATACAGTACATACACACACACATACATACATACATACACACATAAATACCTACAGTACATGCACACACATACATACACACATAAATACATACAGTACATGCACACACACACATACACACATAAATACATACAGTACATGCACACACACACACATACACATATAAATACATACAGTACATGCACATACACACATAAATACATACAGTACATGCACACACATACACACACATAAATACATACAGTACATGCACACACAAACACACACACATAAATACATACAGTACATGCACACACATACATACACACATAAATACATACAGTACATGCACACACATACACACACATAAATACATACAGTACATGCACACACATACATACACACATAAATACATACAGTACATGCACACACACACACATACACACAAAAATACATACAGTACATGCACACACATACATACACACTAAATACATACAGTACATGCACACACATACATACACACATAAATGCATACAGTACATGCACACACACACATACACACATAAATACATACAGTACATGCACACACATACACACACACATAAATACATACAGTACATGCATGCACACACATACATACACACATAAATACATACAGTACATGCACACACACACACACACACACACACACACACACACACATACACACATAAATACATACAGTACATGCACACACACACATACACATATAAATACATACAGTACATACACACACACATACATACATACACACATAAATACATACAGTACATGCACACACATACATACACACATAAATACATACAGTACATGCACACACACACATACACACATAAATACATACAGTACATGCACACACATACATACACACATAAATACATACAGTACATGCACACACACACATACACACATAAATACATACAGTACACACACACACATACATACACACATAAATACATACAGTACATACACACACATACATACACACATAAATACATACAGTACATGCACACACATACATAAACTCATAAATACATACAGTACACACACACACACACACACATACACACATAAATACATACAGTACATGCACACACATACATACACACATAAATACATACAGTACAAGCACACACAAACACACACACATAAATACATACAGTACATGCACACACATACATACACACATAAATACATACAGTACATGCACACACAAACACACACACATAAATACATACAGTACATGCACACACATACATACACACATACATACATACAGTACATGCACACACACACATAAATACATACAGTACATG
>NC_090652.1:60990934-61003434 GCF_040937935.1 Hyperolius riggenbachi | reverse complement strand
ACACACATACATACACACATAAATACATACAGTACATGCACACACACATACATACACACATAAATACATACAGTACATGCACACACATACATACACACATACATATATAAAGTACATGCACACACATGCACACACACATAAATACATACAGTACATGCACACACATACATACACACATAAATACATACAGTACATGCACACACATACATACACACATAAATACATACAGTACATGCACACACATACATACACACATAAATACATACAGTACATGCACACACATACATACACACATAAATACATACAGTACATGCACACACATACACACACACATAAATACATACAGTACATGCACACACATACACACACACATAAATACATACAGTACATGCACACTCATACATACACACATAAATACATACAGTACATGCACACACACATAAATACATACAGTACATGCACACACATACATGCACACATAAATACATACAGTACATGCACACATACATACACACATAAATACATACAGTACATGCACACACATACACACACACATAAATACATACAGTACATGCACACACATACATACACACATAAATACATACAGTACATGCACACACATACATACACACATAAATACATACAGTACATGCACACACATACACACACACATAAATACATACAGTACATGCACACACATACACACACACATAAATACATACAGTACATGCACACTCATACATACACACATAAATACATACAGTACATGCACACACACATAAATACATACAGTACATGCACACACATACATGCACACATAAATACATACAGTACATGCACACATACATACACACATAAATACATACAGTACATGCACACACATACACACACACATAAATACATACAGTACATGCACACACATACATACACACATAAATACATACAGTACATGCACACACATACATACACACATAAATACATACAGTACATGCACACACATACATACACACATAAATACATACAGTACATGCACACACATACATACACACATAAATACATACAGTACATGCACACACATACATACACACATAAATACATACAGTACATGCACACACATACACACACACATAAATACATACAGTACATGCACACACATACACACATAAATACATACAGTACATGCACACACATACATACACACATAAATACATACAGTACATGCACACACATACACACACATAAATACATACAGTACATGCACACACATACACACACATATAAATACATACAGTACATGCACACACATACATACACACACATAAATACATACAGTACATGCACACACACATACATACACATATAAATACATACAGTACATGCACACACACATACATACACACATAAATACATACAGTACATGCACACACATACATACACACATCAATACATACAGTACACGCACACACACACATACACACATAAATACATACAGTACATGCACACACATATACACACACACATAAATACATACAGTACACGCACGCACACACATACACACGTAAATACATACAGTACATGCACACACACATACATATACACATAAATACATACAGTACATGCACACACATACGCACATAAATACATACAGTACATGCACACACATACACACATAAATACATACAGTACATGCACACACATACATACACACATAAATACATACAGTACATGCACACACATACATACACACATAAATACATACAGTACATGCACACACAAACACACACACATAAATACATACAGTACATGCACACACATACATACACACACATATATACACACATAAATACATACAGTACATGCACACACATACACACACATAAATACATACAGTACATGCACACACACACACACACACACACACACACACATACACACATAAATACATACAGTACATGCACACACACACATACACATATAAATACATACAGTACATGCACACACACACATACATACACACATAAATACATACAGTACATGCACACACATACATACACACATAAATGCATACAGTACATGCACACACACACATACACACCTAAATACATACAGTACATGCACACACATTCACACTCACATAAATACATACAGTACATGCACACACATACATACACACATAAATACATACAGTACATGCACACACACACACACACACACATACACACATAAATACGTACAGTACATGCACACACAAACACACACACATAAATACATACAGTACATGCACACACATACATACACACATAAATACATACAGTACATGCACACACATACATACACACATAAATACATACAGTACATGCACACATACATACACACATAAATACATACAGTACATGCACACATACATACACACATAAATACATACAGTACATGCACACACATACATACACACATAAATACATACAGTACATGCACACACATACACACACACACATAAATACATACAGTACATGCACACACACACATACACACATAAATACATACAGTACATGCACACACATACATACACACATAAATACATACAGTACATGCACACACATACATACACACATAAATACATACAGTACATGCACACACATACACACACACATAAATACATACAGTACATGCACACACATACATACACACATAAATACATACAGTACATGCACACACATACATACACACATAAATACATACAGTACATGCACACACATACATACACACATAAATACATACAGTACATGCACACACATACATACACACATAAATACATACAGTACATGCACACACATACATACATACATAAATACATACAGTACATGCACACACACACACATACACACATAAATACATACAGTACATGCACACACATACATACACACATAAATACATACAGTACATGCACACACACACATACACACATAAATACATACAGTACATACACACACATACATACACACATAAATACATACAGTACATACACACACATACATAGAGTTGGGCCGAACCTCCGATTTTAGGTTCGTGAACCGGGTTCGCGAACTTTCGCGGAACGTTCGGTTCGCGTTAAAGTTCGCGAACCGCAATAGACTTCAATGGGGATGCGAACTTTGAAAAAAAAAATAATTATGCTGGCCACAAAAGTGATGGAAAAGATGTTTCAAGGGGTCTAACACCTGGAGGGGGGCATGGCGGAGTGGGATACACGCCAAAAGTCCCCGGGAAAAATCTGGATTTGACGCAAAGCAGCGTTTTAAGGGCAGAAATCACATTGAATGCTAAATGACAGGCCTAAAGTGCTTTAAAACATCTTGCATGTGTATACATCAATCAGGTAGTGTAATTAAGGTACTGCTTCACACTGACACACCAAACTCACCGTGTAACGCACCGCAAACAGCTGTTTGTACTAGTGACGGCCGTGCTGGACTGGTGCGCACCATGGCGAGAGTGCAGGTTTTTGTGGCTTTACAGCCCATATGGTCGGCCTGGCTGATGTAGCTGAATGACAGAACAGTGACTGTCCAGCTGATCAAATTTGGTCTGACCACAATGAAGCAACGACCTTATTATCTTTTGTGTGCCCCCCGAGACACTCATCTAGGCGCCGGTCATTGCTTCATTGTGATACGCAAGCCCCTTCACCACGGCAAGGTAATGATCACGAAGGGGAATGGGCGCATGTACATGCCTTTTCTTTTGTTGTTGCAGCTGCCCTCAGTGCAGCCAGAAAAATTAGGCAGTCATGTACACGCACCATAAAAATTATTACAGCGGCCGCTGCTAGCAGCGGCCTAAAAAATTCAGCAATCCGCCTGGAGTCCCGGACCCTGTTGGTGGTGGCGGAGAAGGTAGTGAAGCGGCCTGCAGGCAGACATGCTGTGTGGAGGGACTGGGAGCGACTTAGTCTTTTTGGGGCAGGCCAGGCAGCCAGTCACACGGCGTGCAGGCAGAGATGCTGTGTGTGCGGGGACTGACTTAGTCTTGGGGCGGGCAGCAGCCCTCCGGGATCCATGCCTCATTCATTTTGATAAAGGTGAGGTACTTAACACTTTTGTGACTTAGGCGACTTCTCTTCTCTGTGACAATGCCTCCAGCTGCGCTGAAGGTCCTCTCTGACAGGACGCTTGCGGCAGGGCAGGAGAGAAGTTGGATGGCAAATTGGGACAGCTCTGGCCACAGGTCAAGCCTGCGCACCCAGTAGTTCAAGGGTTCCTCATCGCTGTTCACAGCAGTGTCTACATCCACACTTAAGGCCAGGTAGTCGGCTACCTGCCGGTCGAGGCGTTGGTGGAGGGTGGATCCGGAAGGGCTACGGCGAGGCGTTGGACTAAAGAACGTCCGCATGTCCGACATCACCATGAGATCGCTGGAGCGTCCTGTCTTTGACTGCGTGGACACGGGAGGAGGATTAGTGGCAGTGGTACCTTGCTGGCGTTGTGCCGTCACATCACCCTTAAAGGCATTGTAAAGCATAGTTGACAGCTGGTTCTGCATATGCTGCATCCTTTCCACCTTCCGGTGAGTTGGTAACAGGTCCGCCACTTTGTGCCTGTACCGAGGGTCTAGTAGTGTGGCCACCCAGTACAGCTCATTCCCCTTGAGGTTTTTTATACGGGGGTCCCTCAACAGGCAGGACAGCATAAAAGACGACATCTGCACAAAGTCGGATCCAGTACCCTCCATCTCCTCTTGCTCTTCCTCAGTGACGTCAGGTAAGTCAACCTCCTCCCCCCAGCCGCGAACAATACCACGGGAAGGTTGAGCAGCACAAGCCCCCTGCGACGCCTGCTGCGGTTGTTGTCCTGCCGCTGTCCCCTCCTCCTCCTCCTCCTCCTCCCCCAAAGAAACACCTTGCTCATCATCCTCTGAGTCTGACTCGTCTTCTGCACACGACCTCTCTTCTTCCTCCTCCTCCCCCCTCTGTGCTGCCGCAGGTGTTGAGGAAACAGCTGGGTCTGATGAAAATTGGTCCCATGCCTGTTCCTGCCGTAACGGTTCCTGGTCACGCTCATTCGCAGCTTCATCCGCCACTCTACGCACAGCACGCTCCAAGAAGTACGCGTAGGGAATTAAGTCGCTGATGGTGCCCTCACTGCGGCTCACCAGGTTGGTCACCTCCTCAAACGGCCGCATGAGCCTGCATGCATTTTTCATCAGTGTCCAGTTGTCGGGCCAGAACATCCCCATCTTCCCAGACTGTTTCGTTCTACTCCAGTTGTAGAGGTACTGGGTGACGGCTTTCTTCTGTTCTAGCAGGCGGGAGAACATGAGCAGGGTCGAGTTCCATCGAGTGGGGCTATCGCAAATGAGGCGTCTCACCGGCATGTTGTTTTTACGCTGAATTTCTGCAAATCGTGCCATGGCTGTGTAAGAGCGCCTCAAATGCCCACAGAACTTCCTGGCCTGCTTCAGGACATCCGCTAAGCCAGGGTACTTTGCCACAAATCTTTGAACCACTAGATTCATGACATGTGCCATGCAGGGTATGTGTGTCAGCTTCCCCATATGCAAAGCGGCAAGCAGATTGCTGCCGTTGTCGCACACCACGTTGCCTATCTCCAGGTGGTGCGGGGTCAGCCACTCATCCACCTGTTTCTTAAGAGCAGCCAGGAGAGCTGCTCCAGTGTGACTCTCCGCTTTGAGACAAGCCATGTCTAAGATGGCGTGACACCGTCGTACCTGGCATGCAGCATAGGCCCTGCGGAGCTGGGGCTGTGTAGCTGGAGAGGAGAACTGCCACTCAGCCAAGGAGGAGGAGGAGGACAGCGAAGAGCATGTAGCAGGAGGAGAGGAGGTGGCAGGAGGCCTGCCTGCAAGCCGTGGAGGTGTCACAATTTGGTCCGCCGCTTTCTGCTTGCCATCGTTCACCACCAGGTTCACCCAATGGGCTGTGTAGGTAATGTAGCGGCCCTGCCCGTGCTTGGCAGACCAGCCATCCGTGGTCAGGTGTACCCTTGACCCAACGCTCTTCGCAAGAGATGACACCACTTGCCTCTCAACTTCACGGTGCAGTTGGGGTATGGCCTTTCTCGAAAAATAAGTGCGGCCTGGCATCTTCCACTGCGGTGTTCCGATGGCCACAAATTTACGGAAGGCCTCAGAGTCCACCAGCCGGTATGGTAACAGCTGGCGAGCTAACAGTTCCGCCACGCCAGCTGTCAGACGCCAGGCAAGGGGGTGACTGGCCAAAAGTGGCTTCTTCCGCTCAAACATTTCCTTCACGGACACCTGACTGCTGCTGTGGGCAGAGGAGCAGGAACCGCTCAAGGGCAGAGGCGGAGTGGAGGAGGGTGCCTGTGAAGGTGCAAAGGAGAAAGCGGCAGAAGCAGATGATGCACCTGAAGGAGGAAGAGGAGAAGGAGGGTGACTTTTCTTTTGTGTGCTGCTGCTGCTTTTGCTCAGGTGGCCATCCCATTGCTGTTTGTGCCTTTTCTCCAGGTGCCTTCGTAAGGCACTTGTCCCTACGTGAGTGTTGGCCTTTCCACGGCTCAATTTTTGTTGGCAGAGCGAACAGATGGCTTTGGTCCGATCTGAGGCACACACATTAAAAAATTTCCACACCGCTGAGCCACCCTGGGATGTGGGCACTATGGGGACCTCAGCAGCTGATGCTGAAGGGCAAGTTGGCTGGCTGTACATAGGTGGCGATACATGGTGCCGGACTCTGCCACCAGCTGTTTCTGACGAAGAGCTGCCCCAGCTTCTTTCAGCAACTTCTCTCCTCCTACTACTCTCTGACTCCCCCTCTGAACTGTCCCCCTCTTCATCTCCTCTATTGGGAACATACAGAGGATCCCTATTACCGTCATCATCGTAGTCATCCTGCCCAGCTTCGCTTGCCTCAGACAAATCCAAACTTGCACCATCAGTAGGTCCTTCATCCTCCTGACACGTTACATCCATAGTGTTGCCGCGTAACTCAGACATATTAGCTGGTGAAAATTCATCTGGCTGTAACAACAATGGCTGTGCATCAGTGATTTCAACACTAAATAATTCTTGCGAAGTGTCAAATGCAGCGGAAGTGGTGCTAGTAGTAGCGCTGGTGGCTGAGCAAGATGAGGTGTTCTGTGTCGCTAAATACTCAACCACGTCCTGACAATCTTGGGAGGTGATGGGACGTGCCTTCTTCCGAGCACTGTACTGTGGGCCAGATCCACACGAAATTACATTTACATGACCTCGCGCAGACCTGCCGGGTGGCCTTCCTCTGCCTCTGCCACTACCTCTTCCTCTTCCTCTACCTGTTTTGTCCATATTGGGTATGCACGGAGTGGTATATCACACTGCGTTCACTCACGTAGGTAGGTGGGTTCACTTAACTGCACAGGTATGCGCACTGATGCGGTGGGTTCACTGAACAGAACAGGTATACAGTGGCGGGTTCACAGAACAGGTATACAGTGGCGGGTCCACTGAACAGAACAGGTATACAGTGGCGGGTTCACAGAACAGGTATGCAGTGGCAGGATCACTGAACACAATAGGTATGCAGTGGCGTGTTCACTAAACAGGTATACAGTGGCGGGTCCACTGAACAGAACAGGTATACAGTGGCGGGTCCACTGAACAGAACAGGTATACAGTGGCGGGTCCACTGAACAGAACAGGTATACAGTGGCGGGTTCACAGAACAGGTATACAGTGGCGGGTCCACTGAACAGAACAGGTATACAGTGGCGGGTTCACAGAACAGGTATGCAGTGGCAGGATCACTGAACACAATAGGTATGCAGTGGCGTGTTCACTAAACAGGTATACAGTGGCGGGTCCACTGAACAGAACAGGTATACAGTGGCGGGTCCACTGAACAGAACAGGTATACAGTGGCGGGTCCACTGAACAGAACAGGTATACAGTGGCGGGTTCACAGAACAGGTATACAGTGGCGGGTCCACTGAACAGAACAGGTATACAGTGGCGGGTTCACAGAACAGGTATGCAGTGGCAGGATCACTGAACACAATAGGTATGCAGTGGCGTGTTCACTAAACAGGTATACAGTGGCGGGTCCACTGAACAGAACAGGTATACAGTGGCGGGTCCACTGAACAGAACAGGTATACAGTGGCGGGTTCACAGAACAGGTATACAGTGGCGGGTCCACTGAACAGAACAGGTATACAGTGGCGGGTTCACAGAACAGGTATGCAGTGGCAGGATCACTGAACACAATAGGTATGCAGTGGCGTGTTCACTAAACAGGTATACAGTGGCGGGTCCACTGAACAGAACAGGTATACAGTGGCGGGTCCACTGAACAGAACAGGTATACAGTGGCGGGTCCACTGAACAGAACAGGTATACAGTGGCGGGTTCACAGAACAGGTATACAGTGGCGGGTCCACTGAACAGAACAGGTATACAGTGGCGGGTTCACAGAACAGGTATGCAGTGGCAGGATCACTGAACACAATAGGTATGCAGTGGCGTGTTCACTAAACAGGTATACAGTGGCGGGTCCACTGAACAGAACAGGTATACAGTGGCGGGTCCACTGAACAGAACAGGTATACAGTGGCGGGTCCACTGAACAGAACAGGTATACAGTGGCGGGTTCACAGAACAGGTATACAGTGGCGGGTCCACTGAACAGAACAGGTATACAGTGGCGGGTTCACAGAACAGGTATGCAGTGGCAGGATCACTGAACACAATAGGTATGCAGTGGCGTGTTCACTAAACAGGTATACAGTGGCGGGTCCACTGAACAGAACAGGTATACAGTGGCGGGTTCACTGAACAGGTATACAGTGGCGGGTCCACTGAACAGAACAGGTATACAGTGGCGGGTTCACAGAACAGGTATGCAGTGGCAGGTTCACTGAACACAACAGGTATGCAGTGGCAGGTTCACTGAACACAACAGGTATGCAGTGGCGGGTTCACTGAACAGGTATACAGTGGCGGGTCCACTGAACAGAACAGGTATACAGTGGCGGGTCCACTGAACAGAACAGGTATACAGTGGCGGGTCCACTGAACAGAACAGGTATACAGTGGCGGGTTCACAGAACAGGTATACAGTGGCGGGTCCACTGAACAGAACAGGTATACAGTGGCGGGTCCACAGAACAGGTATGCAGTGGCAGGATCACTGAACAGGTATGCAGTGGCAGGATCACTGGACAGGTATGGAGTGGCAGGATCACAGTACAGGTATGCAGTGGGCTGAGGGCTCACTGAACAGAACAGGTATGCAGTGGCAGGATCACTGAACAGGTATGGAGTGGCAGGATCACAGTACAGGTATGCAGTGGGCTGAGGGCTCACTGAACAGAACAGGTATGCAGTGGCAGGATCACTGAACAGGTATGCAGTGGCAGGATCACTGAACAGGTATGCAGTGGCAGGATCACAGTACAGGTATGCAGTGGGCTGAGGGCTCACTGAACAGAACAGGTATGCAGTGGCAGGATCACTGAACAGGTATGGAGTGGCAGGATCACAGTACAGGTATGCAGTGGGCTGAGGGCTCACTGAACAGAATAGGTATGCAGTGGCAGGATCACTGAACAGGTATGCAGTGGCAGGATCACTGAACAGGTATGCAGTGGCAGGATCACAGTACAGGTATGCAGTGGCAGGATCACAGTACAGGTATGCAGTGGGCTGAGGGCTCACTGAACAGAACAGGTATGCAGCCAGGAAGAAGTTAAGCCTAACTAATCTTTCCCTATATGAGAGACTGCAGCAGCTCGCCCTACTCTCACTAATGCAGGCACACGAGTGGCCGTAATGGCCGCCGCTGCCTGCCTTATATAAGGGGGGGTGGGGCTCCAGGGGCTAGTGTAGCCTAATTGGCTACACTGGAACAAGCAAACTGCAGCGAGTCCCTGTGTAATAGGCCTAGTCAGGTCTATGTTGCCGGTGCACAATCCCTCTGTGGGTCACCACTCCACACACAGTTCAATGTAGTAAATACGAAGGAGGCACTCAATTGGCTTCAAACTTGCGTTTTATCAAATCCCAGTAATACACGACATGTTTCGGGGCATATCCCCTTCATCAGGTGTACATACATTGAATGGCACACAGTGAATAAATACATACTTCTAACCACCACACCCTAAATTGGACCACCTCCATCTTGTCAGCTGACAAGTCAGCTGATCACTGACATCACACAGTCCAAAGTCTTGTTAACCCCTTAGGGCACTGATCAGAGGCATTACTATATCCGTCTACCTCGGTAAACCTGATTAACAAATCAAATTACTGCATCTTAGGTAAACCTAATACAGACAAAACTGCGAAAAACTTCTGTTGCAAATACTTGGACCACAGATCCATCTTACCACCCTCCAACCGACACCCCCAACCAATCACGATGGTGTGTGTCCCATTAATACCTGGGGATTGGAGAGAGAGAGAGAAATTAAGTCAGTAACACATAATACAGCATCATAAAAAACATTTCAAGCTGAACATTTCATTCATCCCCTTGGGGTTGATGGACTCCAACTTTCTCATCCACCGGGCCTCCTTCTGTAGGAGAATCCGGTCTCTGTTCCCACCTCTCTGCAGCGGTGGTACGTGGTCCAAAACTAGCCATCTTAACTGTGACACCCTATGTCCGCATTCAAAAAAATGTCGGGCTACTGGGGTGTCACAGCTTTTTTCTCCTGGCTTATAACCACGAATGTCACCCTTATGCTCCTGAATCCTAGATTTTACTATTCTGGTGGTTTTACCCACATAGAACATCCCACAAGGGCATTTCAAGGCATAAACAACAAACATGCTGTTGCATGTATACATTGAGTTAATCTTTATTCTGACACCAGAGTATGGATGTTCAACATAAGCACCTTTTATAATTGCATGGCAGCAATTGCACTCCAAACAGGGAAAAGTACCCCTTTTCCCTGTCAGATCACCAATACATTGTTTCCTGGTTGACAGATCAACCCTGCTCACCCTGTCACGTATTGTTTTACCTTTCTTGTAGGAGAATAAAGGTGGCTCAGTGAATAACATTCCAAAACTTGGGTCATGCTGAAGTATGGGCCAATACTTCATAACGACCCCCTTAATCATTCCAGACTGTTTACAGAATGTCTGCACGAACGGGATCTTGTTTTTCCTCTGGTTGTTCCCCTGTCTACTACTATTCAATAGGTTATCTCTTGAGATTTGATCCCTACAAGAAAGGTAAAACAATACGTGACAGGGTGAGCAGGGTTGATCTGTCAACCAGGAAACAATGTATTGGTGATCTGACAGGGAAAAGGGGTACTTTTCCCTGTTTGGAGTGCAATTGCTGCCATGCAATTATAAAAGGTGCTTATGTTGAACATCCATACTCTGGTGTCAGAATAAAGATTAACTCAATGTATACATGCAACAGCATGTTTGTTGTTTATGCCTTGAAATGCCCTTGTGGGATGTTCTATGTGGGTAAAACCACCAGAATAGTAAAATCTAGGATTCAGGAGCATAAGGGTGACATTCGTGGTTATAAGCCAGGAGAAAAAAGCTGTGACACCCCAGTAGCCCGACATTTTTTTGAATGCGGACATAGGGTGTCACAGTTAAGATGGCTAGTTTTGGACCACGTACCACCGCTGCAGAGAGGTGGGAACAGAGACCGGATTCTCCTACAGAAGGAGGCCCGGTGGATGAGAAAGTTGGAGTCCATCAACCCCAAGGGGATGAATGAAATGTTCAGCTTGAAATGTTTTTTATGATGCTGTATTATGTGTTACTGACTTAATTTCTCTCTCTCTCTCCAATCCCCAGGTATTAATGGGACACACACCATCGTGATTGGTTGGGGGTGTCGGTTGGAGGGTGGTAAGATGGATCTGTGGTCCAAGTATTTGCAACAGAAGTTTTTCGCAGTTTTGTCTGTATTAGGTTTACCTAAGATGCAGTAATTTGATTTGTTAATCAGGTTTACCGAGGTAGACGGATATAGTAATGCCTCTGATCAGTGCCCTAAGGGGTTAACAAGACTTTGGACTGTGTGATGTCAGTGATCAGCTGACTTGTCAGCTGACAAGATGGAGGTGGTCCAATTTAGGGTGTGGTGGTTAGAAGTATGTATTTATTCACTGTGTGCCATTCAATGTATGTACACCTGATGAAGGGGATATGCCCCGAAACATGTCGTGTATAATTGGCTACACTGGGCCTGCTGACTGTGATGTAGAGGGTAAAAGTTGACCCTCAGTGCATTATGGGGCGAACCGAACTTCTTCCGCAAAAGGTTCGCGTGCGGTACCCGCACGCGAACCACCTACGTTCGCGCGAACCACGTTCGCCGGCGAACCGTTCGGCCCAACTCTACACATACATACAGTACATGCACACACATACATACACACATAAATACATACAGTACATGCACACACACACATACACACATAAATACATACAGTACATACACACACATACATACACACATAAATACATACAGTACATACACACACATACATACAGTACATACACAC
>NC_090652.1:60983434-60988434 GCF_040937935.1 Hyperolius riggenbachi | reverse complement strand
ATACACACATAAATACATACAGTACATGCACACCCACACATACACACATAAATACATACAGTACATGCAAATACAAACACACACACATAAATACAAACAGTACATGCACACACATACATACACACATAAATACATACAGTTCATGCACACACATACATACACACATAAATACATACAGTACATGCACACACACATACATACACACATAAATACATACAGTACATGCACACACATACATACACACATACATATATAAAGTACATGCACACACATACACACACACATAAATACATACAGTACATGCACACACATACATACACACATAAATACATACAGTACATGCACACACATACATACACACATAAATACATACAGTACATGCACACACATACATACACACATAAATACATACAGTACATGCACACACATACATACACACATAAATACATACAGTACATGCACACACATACACACACACATAAATACATACAGTACATGCACACACATACACACACACATAAATACATACAGTACATGCACACTCATACATACACACATAAATACATACAGTACATGCACACACACATAAATACATACAGTACATGCACACACATACATGCACACATAAATACATACAGTACATGCACACATACATACACACATAAATACATACAGTACAGGCACACACATACATACACACATAAATACATACAGTACATGCACACACATACACACACACATAAATACATACAGTACATGCACACACATACATACACACATAAATACATACAGTACATGCACACACATACATACACACATAAATACATACAGTACATGCACACACATACATACACACATAAATACATACAGTACATGCACACACATACATACACACATAAATACATACAGTACATGCACACACATACATACACACATAAATACATACAGTACATGCACACACATACACACACACATAAATACATACAGTACATGCACACACATACACACATAAATACATACAGTACATGCACACACATACATACACACATAAATACATACAGTACATGCACACACATACACACACATAAATACATACAGTACATGCACACACATACACACACACATAAATACATACAGTACATGCACACACATACATACACACACATAAATACATACAGTACATGCACACACACATACATACACATATAAATACATACAGTACATGCACACACACATACATACACACATAAATACATACAGTACATGCACACACATACATACACACATCAATACATACAGTACACGCACACACACACATACACACATAAATACATACAGTACATGCACACACATATACACACACACATAAATACATACAGTACACGCACGCACACACATACACACGTAAATACATACAGTACATGCACACACACATACATATACACATAAATACATACAGTACATGCACACACATACGCACATAAATACATACAGTACATGCACACACATACACACATAAATACACACAGTACATGCACACACATACATACACACATAAATACATACAGTACATGCACACACATACATACACACATAAATACATACAGTACATGCACACACAAACACACACACATAAATACATACAGTACATGCACACACATACATACACACACATACATACACACATAAATACATACAGTACATGCACACACATACACACACATAAATACATACAGTACATGCACACACACACACACACACACACACACACACACACACACACACACACACACACACACACACACACACACACATAAATACATACAGTACATGCACACACACACATACACATATAAATACATACAGTACATGCACACACACACATACATACACACATAAATACATACAGTACATGCACACACATACATACACACATAAATGCATACAGTACATGCATACAGTACATGCACACACATACATACACACATAAATACATACAGTACATGCACACACATACATACACACATAAATACATACAGTACATGCACACACATACATACACACATAAATACATACAGTACATGCACACACATACATACACACATAAATACATACAGTACATGCACACACATACACACACACATAAATACATACAGTACATGCACACACATACATACACACATAAATACATACAGTACATGCACACACATACACACACACATAAATACATACAGTACATGCACACACATACACACACACATAAATACATACAGTACATGCACACTCATACATACACACATAAATACATACAGTACATGCACACACACATAAATACATACAGTACATGCACACACATACATGCACACATAAATACATACAGTACATGCACACATACATACACACATAAATACATACAGCACAGGCACACACATACATACACACATAAATACATACAGTACATGCACACACATACACACACACATAAATACATACAGTACATGCACACACATACATACACACATAAATACATACAGTACATGCACACACATACATACACACATAAATACATACAGTACATGCACACACATACATACACACATAAATACATACAGTACATGCACACACATACATACACACATAAATACATACAGTACATGCACACACATACATACACACATAAATACATACAGTACATGCACACACATACACACACACATAAATACATACAGTACATGCACACACATACACACATAAATACATACAGTACATGCACACACATACATACACACATAAATACATACAGTACATGCACACACATACACACACATAAATACATACAGTACATGCACACACATACACACACACATAAATACATACAGTACATGCACACACATACATACACACACATAAATACATACAGTACATGCACACACACATACATACACATATAAATACATACAGTACATGCACACACACATACATACACACATAAATACATACAGTACATGCACACACATACATACACACATCAATACATACAGTACACGCACACACACACATACACACATAAATACATACAGTACATGCACACACATATACACACACACATAAATACATACAGTACACGCACGCACACACATACACACGTAAATACATACAGTACATGCACACACACATACATATACACATAAATACATACAGTACATGCACACACATACGCACATAAATACATACAGTACATGCACACACATACACACATAAATACATACAGTACATGCACACACATACATACACACATAAATACATACAGTACATGCACACACATACATACACACATAAATACATACAGTACATGCACACACAAACACACACACATAAATACATACAGTACATGCACACACATACATACACACACATACATACACACATAAATACATACAGTACATGCACACACATACACACACATAAATACATACAGTACATGCACACACACACACACACACACACACACACATACACACATAAATACATACAGTACATGCACACACACACATACACATATAAATACATACAGTACATGCACACACACACATACATACACACATAAATACATACAGTACATGCACACACATACATACACACATAAATGCATACAGTACATGCACACACACACATACACACCTAAATACATACAGTACATGCACACACATTCACACTCACATAAATACATACAGTACATGCACACACATACATACACACATAAATACATACAGTACATGCACACACACACACACACACACATACACACATAAATACGTACAGTACATGCACACACAAACACACACACATAAATACATACAGTACATGCACACACATACATACACACATAAATACATACAGTACATGCACACACATACATACACACATAAATACATACAGTACATGCACACATACATACACACATAAATACATACAGTACATGCACACATACATACACACATAAATACATACAGTACATGCACACACATACATACACACATAAATACATACAGTACATGCACACACATACACACACACACATAAATACATACAGTACATGCACACACACACATACACACATAAATACATACAGTACATGCACACACATACATACACACATAAATACATACAGTACATGCACACACATACATACACACATAAATACATACAGTACATGCACACACATACACACACACATAAATACATACAGTACATGCACACACATACATACACACATAAATACATACAGTACATGCACACACATACATACACACATAAATACATACAGTACATGCACACACATACATACACACATAAATACATACAGTACATGCACACACATACATACACACATAAATACATACAGTACATGCACACACATACATACATACATAAATACATACAGTACATGCACACACACACACATACACACATAAATACATACAGTACATGCACACACATACATACACACATAAATACATACAGTACATGCACACACATACATACACACATAAATACATACAGTACATGCACACACACACACACACACACACACACACATACACACATAAATACGTACAGTACATGCACACACAAACACACACACATAAATACATACAGTACATGCACACACATACATACACACATAAATACATACAGTACATGCACACACATACATACACACATAAATACATACAGTACATGCACACATACATACACACATAAATACATACAGTACATGCACACACATACATACACACAAATACATACAGTACATGCACACACATACACACACACATAAATACATACAGTACATGCACACACATACACATACACACATAAATACATACAGTACATGCACACACACACATACACACATAAATACATACAGTACATGCACACACACACATACATACACACATAAATACATACAGTACATGCACACACACACACACACATAC
>NC_090652.1:60968434-60980934 GCF_040937935.1 Hyperolius riggenbachi | reverse complement strand
TACATGCACACACATACATGCACACATAAATACATACAGTACATGCACACATACATACACACATAAATACATACAGTACATGCACACACATACATACACACATAAATACATACAGTACATGCACACACATACACACACACACATAAATACATACAGTACATGCACACACATACATACACACATAAATACATACAGTACATGCACACACATACATACACACATAAATACATACAGTACATGCACACACATACATACACACATAAATACATACAGTACATGCACACACATACACACACACATAAATACATACAGTACATGCACACACATACATACACACATAAATACATACAGTACATGCACACACATACATACACACATAAATACATACAGTACATGCACACACATACATACACACATAAATACATACAGTACATGCGCACACATAAATACACACATAAATACATACAGTACATGCACACACATACATACATACATAAATACATACAGTACATGCACACACACACACATACACACATAAATACATACAGTACATGCACACACATACATACACACATAAATACATACAGTACATGCACACACACACATACACACATAAATACATACAGTACATACACACACATACATACACACATAAATACATACAGTACATACACACACATACATACAGTACATGCACACACATACATACACACATAAATACATACAATACATGCACACACACACATACACACATAAATACATACAGTACATACACACACATACATACACACATAAATACATACAGTACATACACACACATACATACAGTACATACACACACACACACACACACACACACACACACACACACACACACACACACACACACACACACACACACACACAGTACATGCACATACACACATAAATACATACAGTACATGCACACACATACATACACACATAAATACATACAGTACATACACATACATACACACATAAATACATACAGTACATACACACACATATATACACACATAAATACATACAGTACATACACACACACACACACACATAAATACATACAATACATGCACACACATGCATACACACATAAATACATACAGTACATGCACACCCACACATACACACATAAATACATACAGTACATGCAAATACAAACACACACACATAAATACAAACAGTACATGCACACACATACATACACACATAAATACATACAGTTCATGCACACACATACATACACACATAAATACATACAGTACATGCACACACACATACATACACACATAAATACATACAGTACATGCACACACATACATACACACATACATATATAAAGTACATGCACACACATACACACACACATAAATACATACAGTACATGCACACACATACATACACACATAAATACATACAGTACATGCACACACATACATACACACATAAATACATACAGTACATGCACACACATACATACACACATAAATACATACAGTACATGCACACACATACATACACACATAAATACATACAGTACATGCACACACATACACACACACATAAATACATACAGTACATGCACACACATACACACACACATAAATACATACAGTACATGCACACTCATACATACACACATAAATACATACAGTACATGCACACACACATAAATACATACAGTACATGCACACACATACATGCACACATAAATACATACAGTACATGCACACATACATACACACATAAATACATACAGTACATGCACACACATACATACACACATAAATACATACAGTACATGCACACACATACACACACACATAAATACATACAGTACATGCACACACATACATACACACATAAATACATACAGTACATGCACACACATACATACACACATAAATACATACAGTACATGCACACACATACATACACACATAAATACATACAGTACATGCACACACATACATACACACATAAATACATACAGTACATGCACACACATACACACACACATAAATACATACAGTACATGCACACACATACACACATAAATACATACAGTACATGCACACACATACATACACACATAAATACATACAGTACATGCACACACATACACACACATAAATACATACAGTACATGCACACACATACACACACACATAAATACATACAGTACATGCACACACATACATACACACACATAAATACATACAGTACATGCACACACACATACATACACATATAAATACATACAGTACATGCACACACACATACATACACACATAAATACATACAGTACATGCACACACATACATACACACATCAATACATACAGTACACGCACACACACACATACACACATAAATACATACAGTACATGCACACACATATACACACACACATAAATACATACAGTACACGCACGCACACACATACACACGTAAATACATACAGTACATGCACACACACATACATATACACATAAATACATACAGTACATGCACACACATACGCACATAAATACATACAGTACATGCACACACATACACACATAAATACATACAGTACATGCACACACATACATACACACATAAATACATACAGTACATGCACACACATACATACACACATAAATACATACAGTACATGCACACACAAACACACACACATAAATACATACAGTACATGCACACACATACATACACACACATACATACACACATAAATACATACAGTACATGCACACACATACACACACATAAATACATACAGTACATGCACACACACACACACACACACACACACACACACACACACACACACACACACACACACACACACACACACATACACACATAAATACATACAGTACATGCACACACACACATACACATATAAATACATACAGTACATGCACACACACACATACATACACACATAAATACATACAGTACATGCACACACATACATACACACATAAATGCATACAGTACATGCACACACACACATACACACCTAAATACATACAGTACATGCACACACATTCACACTCACATAAATACATACAGTACATGCACACACATACATACACACATAAATACATACAGTACATGCACACACACACACACACACACACACACACACACACATACACACATAAATACGTACAGTACATGCACACACAAACACACACACATAAATACATACAGTACATGCACACACATACATACACACATAAATACATACAGTACATGCACACACATACATACACACATAAATACATACAGTACATGCACACATACATACACACATAAATACATACAGTACATGCACACATACATACACACATAAATACATACAGTACATGCACACACATACATACACACATAAATACATACAGTACATGCACACACATACACACACACACATAAATACATACAGTACATGCACACACACACATACACACATAAATACATACAGTACATGCACACACATACATACACACATAAATACATACAGTACATGCACACACATACATACACACATAAATACATACAGTACATGCACACACATACACACACACATAAATACATACAGTACATGCACACACATACATACACACATAAATACATACAGTACATGCACACACATACATACACACATAAATACATACAGTACATGCACACACATACATACACACATAAATACATACAGTACATGCACACACATACATACACACATAAATACATACAGTACATGCACACACATACATACATACATAAATACATACAGTACATGCACACACACACACATACACACATAAATACATACAGTACATGCACACACATACATACACACATAAATACATACAGTACATGCACACACACACATACACACATAAATACATACAGTACATACACACACATACATACACACATAAATACATACAGTACATACACACACATACATAGAGTTGGGCCGAACCTCCGATTTTAGGTTCGTGAACCGGGTTCGCGAACTTTCGCGGAACGTTCGGTTCGCGTTAAAGTTCGCGAACCGCAATAGACTTCAATGGGGATGCGAACTTTGAAAAAAAAAAATAATTATGCTGGCCACAAAAGTGATGGAAAAGATGTTTCAAGGGGTCTAACACCTGGAGGGGGGCATGGCGGAGTGGGATACACGCCAAAAGTCCCCGGGAAAAATCTGGATTTGACGCAAAGCAGCGTTTTAAGGGCAGAAATCACATTGAATGCTAAATGACAGGCCTAAAGTGCTTTAAAACATCTTGCATGTGTATACATCAATCAGGTAGTGTAATTAAGGTACTGCTTCACACTGACACACCAAACTCACCGTGTAACGCACCGCAAACAGCTGTTTGTACTAGTGACGGCCGTGCTGGACTGGTGCGCACCATGGCGAGAGTGCAGGTTTTTGTGGCTTTACAGCCCATATGGTCGGCCTGGCTGATGTAGCTGAATGACAGAACAGTGACTGTCCAGCTGATCAAATTTGGTCTGACCACAATGAAGCAACGACCTTATTATCTTTTGTGTGCCCCCCGAGACACTCATCTAGGCGCCGGTCATTGCTTCATTGTGATACGCAAGCCCCTTCACCACGGCAAGGTAATGATCACGAAGGGGAATGGGCGCATGTACATGCCTTTTCTTTTGTTGTTGCAGCTGCCCTCAGTGCAGCCAGAAAAATTAGGCAGTCATGTACACGCACCATAAAAATTATTACAGCGGCCGCTGCTAGCAGCGGCCTAAAAAATTCAGCAATCCGCCTGGAGTCCCGGACCCTGTTGGTGGTGGCGGAGAAGGTAGTCAAGCGGCCTGCAGGCAGACATGCTGTGTGGAGGGACTGGGAGCGACTTAGTCTTTTTGGGGCAGGCCAGGCAGCCAGTCACACGGCGTGCAGGCAGAGATGCTGTGTGTGCGGGGACTGACTTAGTCTTGGGGCGGGCAGCAGCCCTCCGGGATCCATGCCTCATTCATTTTGATAAAGGTGAGGTACTTAACACTTTTGTGACTTAGGCGACTTCTCTTCTCTGTGACAATGCCTCCAGCTGCGCTGAAGGTCCTCTCTGACAGGACGCTTGCGGCAGGGCAGGAGAGAAGTTGGATGGCAAATTGGGACAGCTCTGGCCACAGGTCAAGCCTGCGCACCCAGTAGTTCAAGGGTTCCTCATCGCTGTTCACAGCAGTGTCTACATCCACACTTAAGGCCAGGTAGTCGGCTACCTGCCGGTCGAGGCGTTGGTGGAGGGTGGATCCGGAAGGGCTACGGCGAGGCGTTGGACTAAAGAACGTCCGCATGTCCGACATCACCATGAGATCGCTGGAGCGTCCTGTCTTTGACTGCGTGGACACGGGAGGAGGATTAGTGGCAGTGGTACCTTGCTGGCGTTGTGCCGTCACATCACCCTTAAAGGCATTGTAAAGCATAGTTGACAGCTGGTTCTGCATATGCTGCATCCTTTCCACCTTCCGGTGAGTTGGTAACAGGTCCGCCACTTTGTGCCTGTACCGAGGGTCTAGTAGTGTGGCCACCCAGTACAGCTCATTCCCCTTGAGGTTTTTTATACGGGGGTCCCTCAACAGGCAGGACAGCATAAAAGACGACATCTGCACAAAGTCGGATCCAGTACCCTCCATCTCCTCTTGCTCTTCCTCAGTGACGTCAGGTAAGTCAACCTCCTCCCCCCAGCCGCGAACAATACCACGGGAAGGTTGAGCAGCACAAGCCCCCTGCGACGCCTGCTGCGGTTGTTGTCCTGCCGCTGTCCCCTCCTCCTCCTCCTCCTCCTCCCCCAAAGAAACACCTTGCTCATCATCCTCTGAGTCTGACTCGTCTTCTGCACACGACCTCTCTTCTTCCTCCTCCTCCCCCCTCTGTGCTGCCGCAGGTGTTGAGGAAACAGCTGGGTCTGATGAAAATTGGTCCTATGCCTGTTCCTGCCGTAACGGTTCCTGGTCACGCTCATTCGCAGCTTCATCCGCCACTCTACGCACAGCACGCTCCAAGAAGTACGCGTAGGGAATTAAGTCGCTGATGGTGCCCTCACTGCGGCTCACCAGGTTGGTCACCTCCTCAAACGGCCGCATGAGCCTGCATGCATTTTTCATCAGTGTCCAGTTGTCGGGCCAGAACATCCCCATCTTCCCAGACTGTTTCGTTCTACTCCAGTTGTAGAGGTACTGGGTGACGGCTTTCTTCTGTTCTAGCAGGCGGGAGAACATGAGCAGGGTCGAGTTCCATCGAGTGGGGCTATCGCAAATGAGGCGTCTCACCGGCATGTTGTTTTTACGCTGAATTTCTGCAAATCGTGCCATGGCTGTGTAAGAGCGCCTCAAATGCCCACAGAACTTCCTGGCCTGCTTCAGGACATCCGCTAAGCCAGGGTACTTTGCCACAAATCTTTGAACCACTAGATTCATGACATGTGCCATGCAGGGTATGTGTGTCAGCTTCCCCATATGCAAAGCGGCAAGCAGATTGCTGCCGTTGTCGCACACCACGTTGCCTATCTCCAGGTGGTGCGGGGTCAGCCACTCATCCACCTGTTTCTTAAGAGCAGCCAGGAGAGCTGCTCCAGTGTGACTCTCCGCTTTGAGACAAGCCATGTCTAAGATGGCGTGACACCGTCGTACCTGGCATGCAGCATAGGCCCTGCGGAGCTGGGGCTGTGTAGCTGGAGAGGAGAACTGCCACTCAGCCAAGGAGGAGGAGGAGGACAGCGAAGAGCATGTAGCAGGAGGAGAGGAGGTGGCAGGAGGCCTGCCTGCAAGCCGTGGAGGTGTCACAATTTGGTCCGCCGTTTTCTGCTTGCCATCGTTCACCACCAGGTTCACCCAATGGGCTGTGTAGGTAATGTAGCGGCCCTGCCCGTGCTTGGCAGACCAGCCATCCGTGGTCAGGTGTACCCTTGACCCAACGCTCTTCGCAAGAGATGACACCACTTGCCTCTCAACTTCACGGTGCAGTTGGGGTATGGCCTTTCTCGAAAAATAAGTGCGGCCTGGCATCTTCCACTGCGGTGTTCCGATGGCCACAAATTTACGGAAGGCCTCAGAGTCCACCAGCCGGTATGGTAACAGCTGGCGAGCTAACAGTTCCGCCACGCCAGCTGTCAGACGCCGGGCAAGGGGGTGACTGGCCAAAAGTGGCTTCTTCCGCTCAAACATTTCCTTCACGGACACCTGACTGCTGCTGTGGGCAGAGGAGCAGGAACCGCTCAAGGGCAGAGGCGGAGTGGAGGAGGGTGCCTGTGAAGGTGCAAAGGAGAAAGCGGCAGAAGCAGATGATGCACCTGAAGGAGGAAGAGGAGAAGGAGGGTGACTTTTCTTTTGTGTGCTGCTGCTGCTTTTGCTCAGGTGGCCATCCCATTGCTGTTTGTGCCTTTTCTCCAGGTGCCTTCGTAAGGCACTTGTCCCTACGTGAGTGTTGGCCTTTCCACGGCTCAATTTTTGTTGGCAGAGCGAACAGATGGCTTTGGTCCGATCTGAGGCACACACATTAAAAAATTTCCACACCGCTGAGCCACCCTGGGATGTGGGCACTATGGGGACCTCAGCAGCTGATGCTGAAGGGCAAGTTGGCTGGCTGTACATAGGTGGCGATACATGGTGCCGGACTCTGCCACCAGCTGTTTCTGACGAAGAGCTGCCCCAGCTTCTTTCAGCAACTTCTCTCCTCCTACTACTCTCTGACTCCCCCTCTGAACTGTCCCCCTCTTCATCTCCTCTATTGGGAACATACAGAGGATCCCTATTACCGTCATCATCGTAGTCATCCTGCCCAGCTTCGCTTGCCTCAGACAAATCCAAACTTGCACCATCAGTAGGTCCTTCATCCTCCTGACACGTTACATCCATAGTGTTGCCGCGTAACTCAGACATATTAGCTGGTGAAAATTCATCTGGCTGTAACAACAATGGCTGTGCATCAGTGATTTCAACACTAAATAATTCTTGCGAAGTGTCAAATGCAGCGGAAGTGGTGCTAGTAGTAGCGCTGGTGGCTGAGCAAGATGAGGTGTTCTGTGTCGCTAAATACTCAACCACGTCCTGACAATCTTGGGAGGTGATGGGACGTGCCTTCTTCCGAGCACTGTACTGTGGGCCAGATCCACACGAAATTACATTTACACGACCTCGCGCAGACCTGCCGGGTGGCCTTCCTCTGCCTCTGCCACTACCTCTTCCTCTTCCTCTACCTGTTTTGTCCATATTGGGTATGCACGGAGTGGTATATCACACTGCGTGCACTCACGTAGGTAGGTGGGTTCACTTAACTGCACAGGTATGCGCACTGATGCGGTGGGTTCACTGAACAGAACAGGTATACAGTGGCGGGTTCACAGAACAGGTATACAGTGGCGGGTCCACTGAACAGAACAGGTATACAGTGGCGGGTTCACAGAACAGGTATGCAGTGGCAGGATCACTGAACACAATAGGTATGCAGTGGCGTGTTCACTAAACAGGTATACAGTGGCGGGTCCACTGAACAGAACAGGTATACAGTGGCGGGTCCACTGAACAGAACAGGTATACAGTGGCGGGTCCACTGAACAGAACAGGTATACAGTGGCGGGTTCACAGAACAGGTATACAGTGGCGGGTCCACTGAACAGAACAGGTATACAGTGGCGGGTTCACAGAACAGGTATGCAGTGGCAGGATCACTGAACACAATAGGTATGCAGTGGCGTGTTCACTAAACAGGTATACAGTGGCGGGTCCACTGAACAGAACAGGTATACAGTGGCGGGTCCACTGAACAGAACAGGTATACAGTGGCGGGTCCACTGAACAGAACAGGTATACAGTGGCGGGTCCACTGAACAGAACAGGTATACAGTGGCGGGTTCACAGAACAGGTATACAGTGGCGGGTCCACTGAACAGAACAGGTATACAGTGGCGGGTTCACAGAACAGGTATGCAGTGGCAGGATCACTGAACACAATAGGTATGCAGTGGCGTGTTCACTAAACAGGTATACAGTGGCGGGTCCACTGAACAGAACAGGTATACAGTGGCGGGTCCACTGAACAGAACAGGTATACAGTGGCGGGTTCACAGAACAGGTATACAGTGGCGGGTCCACTGAACAGAACAGGTATACAGTGGCGGGTTCACAGAACAGGTATGCAGTGGCAGGATCACTGAACACAATAGGTATGCAGTGGCGTGTTCACTAAACAGGTATACAGTGGCGGGTCCACTGAACAGAACAGGTATACAGTGGCGGGTCCACTGAACAGAACAGGTATACAGTGGCGGGTCCACTGAACAGAACAGGTATACAGTGGCGGGTTCACAGAACAGGTATACAGTGGCGGGTCCACTGAACAGAACAGGTATACAGTGGCGGGTTCACAGAACAGGTATGCAGTGGCAGGATCACTGAACACAATAGGTATGCAGTGGCGTGTTCACTAAACAGGTATACAGTGGCGGGTCCACTGAACAGAACAGGTATACAGTGGCGGGTCCACTGAACAGAACAGGTATACAGTGGCGGGTCCACTGAACAGAACAGGTATACAGTGGCGGGTTCACAGAACAGGTATACAGTGGCGGGTCCACTGAACAGAACAGGTATACAGTGGCGGGTTCACAGAACAGGTATGCAGTGGCAGGATCACTGAACACAATAGGTATGCAGTGGCGTGTTCACTAAACAGGTATACAGTGGCGGGTCCACTGAACAGAACAGGTATACAGTGGCGGGTTCACTGAACAGGTATACAGTGGCGGGTCCACTGAACAGAACAGGTATACAGTGGCGGGTTCACAGAACAGGTATGCAGTGGCAGGTTCACTGAACACAACAGGTATGCAGTGGCAGGTTCACTGAACACAACAGGTATGCAGTGGCGGGTTCACTGAACAGGTATACAGTGGCGGGTCCACTGAACAGAACAGGTATACAGTGGCGGGTCCACTGAACAGAACAGGTATACAGTGGCGGGTCCACTGAACAGAACAGGTATACAGTGGCGGGTTCACAGAACAGGTATACAGTGGCGGGTCCACTGAACAGAACAGGTATACAGTGGCGGGTCCACAGAACAGGTATGCAGTGGCAGGATCACTGAACAGGTATGCAGTGGCAGGATCACTGAACAGGTATGGAGTGGCAGGATCACAGTACAGGTATGCAGTGGGCTGAGGGCTCACTGAACAGAACAGGTATGCAGTGGCAGGATCACTGAACAGGTATGGAGTGGCAGGATCACAGTACAGGTATGCAGTGGGCTGAGGGCTCACTGAACAGAACAGGTATGCAGTGGCAGGATCACTGAACAGGTATGCAGTGGCAGGATCACTGAACAGGTATGCAGTGGCAGGATCACAGTACAGGTATGCAGTGGGCTGAGGGCTCACTGAACAGAACAGGTATGCAGTGGCAGGATCACTGAACAGGTATGGAGTGGCAGGATCACAGTACAGGTATGCAGTGGGCTGAGGGCTCTCTGAACAGAATAGGTATGCAGTGGCAGGATCACTGAACAGGTATGCAGTGGCAGGATCACTGAACAGGTATGCAGTGGCAGGATCACAGTACAGGTATGCAGTGGCAGGATCACAGTACAGGTATGCAGTGGGCTGAGGGCTCACTGAACAGAACAGGTATGCAGCCAGGAAGAAGTTAAGCCTAACTAATCTTTCCCTATATGAGAGACTGCAGCAGCTCGCCCTACTCTCACTAATGCAGGCACACGAGTGGCCGTAATGGCCGCCGCTGCCTGCCTTATATAAGGGGGGGTGGGGCTCCAGGGGCTAGTGTAGCCTAATTGGCTACACTGGGCCTGCTGACTGTGATGTAGAGGGTCAAAGTTGACCCTCAGTGCATTATGGGGCGAACCGAACTTCTTCCGCAAAAGGTTCGCGTGCGGTACCCGCACGCGAACCACCTACGTTCGCGCGAACCACGTTCGCCGGCGAACCGTTAGGCCCAACTCTACACATACATACAGTACATGCACACACATACATACACACATAAATACATACAGTACATGCACACACACACATACACACATAAATACATACAGTACATACACACACATACATACACACATAAATACATACAGTACATACACACACATACATACAGTACATACACACACACACACACACACACACACACACACACACACACACACACACACACACACACACACACACACACACACACACACAGTACATGCACATACACACATAAATACATACAGTACATGCACACACATACATACACACATAAATACATACAGTACATACACATACATACACACATAAATACATACAGTACATACACACACATACATACACACATAAATACATACAGTACATACACACACACACACACACACACATAAATACATACAATACATGCACACACATGCATACACACATAAATACATACAGTACATGCACACCCACACATACACACATAAATACATACAGTACATGCAAATACAAACACACACACATAAATACAAACAGTACATGCACACACATACATACACACATAAATACATACAGTTCATGCACACACATACATACACACATAAATACATACAGTACATGCACACACACATACATACACACATAAATACATACAGTACATGCACACACATACATACACACATACATATATAAAGTACATGCACACACATACACACACACATAAATACATACAGTACATGCACACACATACATACACACATAAATACATACAGTACATGCACACACATACATACACACATAAATACATACAGTACATGCACACACATACATACACACATAAATACATACAGTACATGCACACACATACATACACACATAAATACATACAGTACATGCACACACATACACACACACATAAATACATACAGTACATGCACACACATACACACACACATAAATACATACAGTACATGCACACTCATACATACACACATAAATACATACAGTACATGCACACACACATAAATACATACAGTACATGCACACACATACATGCACACATAAATACATACAGTACATGCACACATACATACACACATAAATACATACAGTACATGCACACACATACATACACACATAAATACATACAGTACATGCACACACATACACACACACATAAATACATACAGTACATGCACACACATACATACACACATAAATACATACAGTACATGCACACACATACATACACACATAAATACATACAGTACATGCACACACATACATACACACATAAATACATACAGTACATGCACACACATACATACACACATAAATACATACAGTACATGCACACACATACATACACACATAAATACATACAGTACATGCACACACATACACACACACATAAATACATACAGTACATGCACACACATACACACATAAATACATACAGTACATGCACACACATACATACACA
>NC_090652.1:60933434-60963434 GCF_040937935.1 Hyperolius riggenbachi | reverse complement strand
ATACACACACACATAAATACATACAGTACATGCATACTCATACATACACACATAAATACATACAGTACATGCACACACATACATACACACATAAATACATACAGTACATGCACACACATACATGCACACATAAATACATACAGTACATGCACACATACATACACACAGAAATACATACAGTACATGCACACACATACATACACACATAAATACATACAGTACATGCACACACATACACACACACATAAATACATACAGTACATGCACACACATACATACACACATAAATACATACAGTACATGCACACACATACATACACACATAAATACATACAGTACATGCACACACATACATACACACATAAATACATACAGTACATGCACACACATACATACACACATAAATACATACAGTACATGCACACACATACATACACACATAAATACATACAGTACATGCACACACATACACACACACATAAATACATACAGTACATGCACACACATACACACATAAATACATACAGTACATGCACACACATACATACACACATAAATACATACAGTACATGCACACACATACATACACACATAAATACATACAGTACATGCACACACATACATACACACATAAATACATACAGTACATGCACACACATACATACACACATAAATACATACAGTACATGCACACACATACACACACACATAAATACATACAGTACATGCACACACATACATACACACACATAAATACATACAGTACATGCACACACACATACATACACACATAAATACATACAGTACATGCACACACACATACATACACACATAAATACATACAGTACATGCACACACATACATACACACATAAATACATACAGTACACGCACACACACACATACACACATAAATACATACAGTACACGCACGCACACACATACACACATAAATACATACAGTACATGCACACACACATACATACACACATAAATACATACAGTACACGCACACACACACATACACACATAAATACATACAGTACATGCACACACACACATACACACATAAATACCTACAGTACATGCACACACATACATACACACATAAATACATACAGTACATGCACACACACATACATACACACACATAAATACATACAGTACATGCACACACATACATACACACACACACACACACACACACACATAAATACATACAGTACATGCGCACACACATACACACAAACACCTTTACAGACAGAACAAGGGAATAGACTATGATTCCGGCTTATAATTCCGGCATTATGTCAATTTTATGAAAATGTGTTCAGCTTTGGAGTGAATCAATCAGGTGCAGCAGCTGCTGTTTTCAAACACAGGAATATTTTATTATTGATATATTATAGTTATTGGTTTATAAAGCGTCAATATATTCCATAGCACTGTACAAAGTAAGAAACAAACATGGGGTACAAAATAATACCAACAATGGCATACACCAATAGAGAACTGGGGACAAAATACAGAATCAATACAAAATACAGAATAGTGATGCTCGGATACCCGTTTTTATTATTCGAGTTTGGTCGAATTCGAATAGTAAATTATTCGAATTCGGTCGAATATTCGAGTCGAATATTTTTTACTATTCGATTCGACCTCGGACTTCGAGCTCACTATTCGAGTCGGTATTCGAGCTCATTATTCGAGCTGACTATTCGAATTGGCCTTAAATAGCTTCCAACACTTGTTTTGAGGGTGAATGATGCAAGGAACATCTTTTTTCCCAAGTAACAACAGCAAGTGATTATGTGGGGATGTTCCTTTAAAAAAAAAGGTGGAAAGAGAAGAGAAGTTGTGTCCAAAATTCTGTTCAGTAGTGTATATACTTCTTCTTCTTTATCTTCTATATCTTCTTCTTCTTCTTCTATATCTTCTTCTTCTTCTTCTTCTTCTATATCTTCTTCTTCTTCTTCTTCTTCTTCTTCTTCATTTTCTTCTTCTTCTTCTTCTTCTATATCTTCTTCTTCTTCTTCTTCTTCTTCATTTTCTTCTTCTTCTTCTATATCTTCTTCTTCTATATCTTCTTCTTCTTCTTCTTCTTCTTCTTCTTCTTCTTCTTCTTCTTCTTCTTCTTCTTCTTCTTCTTCTTCTTCATCTTCATCTTCTTCTTCATCTTCTTCTTCTTCATCTTCATCTTCTTCTTCATCTTCTTCATCTTCATCATCTTCATCTTCTTCATCATCTTCTTCTTCATCGTCTTCTTCTTCTTCTTCTTCATCTTCTTCATCTTCTTCTTCTTCATCATCTTCATCTTCATCTTCTTCATCATCTTCTTCTTCATCGTCGTCTTCTTCTTCATCTTCATCTTCTTCATCTTCTTCTTCATCTTCATCTTCTTCTTCATCTTCTTCTTCTTCATCTTCTTCTTCTATATCTTCTTTTTCTATATCTTCTTTTTCTATATCCTCTTCTTATTATTATTTTTCTATTTCGTCTTCTTCTTTTTCTATATCTTCTTCTTCTTCTATATCGTCTTCTTCTTCTTCACTTATTTCTCTTTTATATATATTTTTTTAAAGAAATGCAGCTATTTTTGAGCGTAATAAATAGCTGGTGGCGCACGCTAGTGTTGGGCGAACAGTGTTCGCCACTGTTCGGGTTCTGCAGAACATCACCCTGTTCGGGTGATGTTCGAGTTCGGCCGAACACCTGGTGGTGTTCGGCCAAACTGTTCGGGGTTCGCCCGAACTGCAGAATGCATGGCCGAACATGGCCGAACAGGGCCCCTGTTCGGCCGAACAGGGCCCTGTTCGGCCGAATACTGCCCCCCTATGCCCCCTATGGGGTCGCAGGCATAAGGGGGGAGCATGCCCCAATCGCGGGGGGGTCGGAAATTCCCCCCACCCCCTCCGCTAGCGCTCCCCCCTCTGCCCGCTTCCCCATACAAAAAGTTTGAAACAAGTTCAATAGTACCTGGCTGGTGGCACTGGCTGGCAGTGGAGTGAGGAGGAGTCCGAGTAGCAGAGTGACGTTGAGGCCGGGCAGCGGGCGGTTCAGCGCTAGTACCCTTGTGGTACTTCCGCCCTTTCTCTGACCTCACGTCCTCTGCATACGAGGGTACGCATCACGCGTACCCTCGTATGCGTCATCACGCAGAGGACGTGAGGTCAGAGAAAGGGCGGAAGTACCACAAGGGTACTAGCGCTGAACCGCCCGCTGCCCGGCCTCAACGTCACTCTGCTACTCGGACTCCTCCTCCTCCTCACTCCACTGCCAGCCAGTGCCACCAGCCAGGTACTATTGAACTTGTTTCAAACTTTTTGTATGGAGAAGCGGGCAGAGGGGGGAGCGCTAGCGGAGGGGGTGGGGGGAATTTCCGACCCCCCCCGCGACCGGGGCATGCTCCCCCCTTATGCCTGCGACCCCATAGGGCCCCCAAAATGGGCATGTTCGGGGGTCCCATTGACTCCCATTGAGTTCGGCGTTCGGGCCGAACATGCCGAACATCTGGCCCATGTTCGGCCTGTTCGGCCCGAACCCGAACATCCAGGTGTTCGCCCAACACTAGCGCACGCATGTTGGAAGCGCCATTGTATGTGCTCCTGGCAGTGGAAACACACAGACAGCAGGAGGTAAATTCAGCAGCAGGAGGAGGATGAGTGTGTGGCAGCAGGCAGTCAGGTAGGTAGGCAGCGTGACATAATAGCCCTGGTACCTAGCGTTGATACCAGGGCTGTAAATAAACACAACAGGAGGTCCCAGACAGCGGTCGTGCAGCCCACATCGTGTCCAATATACAACTGGGACAACACAGTTTTCAACCCGGGCACCTCAGAAAAATTAAACCTTTTTTTTTTTTTTTAATAGTTTACTTTTTTTTTTTTTTTACAGCAAATTACACAGATATAGCTATTGTTGGACGTAATAGCTGGTGGCAGAGTGGCAGCAGAAGGTAATTCTGTGTACCCTGGCAGTGGGAAACACAGACAGACAGCAGCAGCAGCAGGAGGAATGGAGGAGTAATGAGAGTAGCTATTGTTGGACGTAATAGCTGGTGGCAGAGTGGCAGCAGAAGGTAATTCTGTGTACCCTGGCAGTGGGAAACACAGACAGACAGCAGCAGCAGCAGGAGGAATGGAGGAGCAATGAGAGTAGCTATTGTTGGACGTAATAGCTGGTGGCAGAGTGGCAGCAGAAGGTAATTCTGTGTACCCTGGCAGTGGGAAACACAGACAGACAGCAGCAGCAGCAGGAGGAATGGAGGAGTAATGAGAGTAGCTATTGTTGGACGTAATAGCTGGTGGCAGAGTGGCAGCAGCAGAAGGTAAAATCTGTGTACCCTTGGCAGTGGGAAACACAGACAGGCAGCAGCAGCAGCAGGAGGAATGGAGGAGTAGTGTGAGTGTGGCAGCAGGTAGGTAGGCAGCGTGACATAATAGCCCTGGTACCTAGCGTTGATACCAGGGCTGTAAATAAACACAACAGGAGGTCCCAGACAGCGGTCGTGCAGCCCACATCGTGTCCAATACACAACTGGGACAACACAGTTTTCAACCCAGGCACCTCAGAAAAATTAAACCTTTTTTTTTTTTTTAATGGTTTACTTTTTTTTTTTTTTTTTTTACAGCAAATTACACAGATATAGCTATTGTTGGACGTAATAGCTGGTGGCAGAGCGGCAGCAGAAGGTAAAATCTGTGTACCCTTGGCAGTGGGAAACACAGACAGGCAGCAGCAGCAGCAGGAGGAATGGAGGAGTAATGAGAGTAGCTATTGTTTGACGTAATAGCTGGTGGCAGAGTGGCAGCAGAAGGTAAATCTGTGTACCCTGGCAGTGGGAAACACAGACAGACAGCAGCAGCAGCAGGAGGAATGGAGGAGTAGTGTGAGTGTGGCAGCAGGTAGGTAGGCAGCGTGACATAATAGCCCTGGTACCTAGCGTTCATCTTCTTCTTCATCTTCTTCTTCTATATCTTCTTTTTCTATATCTTCTTTTTCTATATCCTCTTCTTATTATTATTTTTCTATTTCGTCTTCTTCTTTTTCTATATCTTCTTCTTCTTCTATATCGTCTTCTTCTTCTTCACCTATTTCTCTTTTATATATTTTTTTTAAAGAAATGCAGCTATTTTTGAGCGTAATAAATAGCTGGTGGCGCACGCATGTTGGAAGCGCCATTGTATGTGCTCCTGGCAGTGGAAACACACAGACAGCAGGAGGTAAATTCAGCAGCAGGAGGAGGAGGAGGATGAGTGTGTGGCAGCAGGCAGTCAGGTAGGTAGGCAGCGTGACATAATAGCCCTGGTACCTAGCGTTGATACCAGGGCTGTAAATAAACACAACAGGAGGTCCCAGACAGCGGTCGTGCAGCCCACATCGTGTCCAATACACAACTGGGATAACACAGTTTTCAACCCGGGCACCTCAGAAAAATTAAACCTTTTTTTTTTTAAAGGTAAATACAGGCAGCAGGGGCAGCTATTGTTTGACGTAATAGCTGGTGGCAGAGCGGCAGCAGAAGGTAAATCTGTGTACCCTGGCAGTGGGAAACACAGACAGACAGACAGCAGAAGGGCAGTACACAGCAGCCCACTGTAGATGTAAAATGTGTGGCTGAAGGCGACGTAATAGTCAAAGTGAACCAGGCTGGCTTAGTGAGCAGGAGCCAGGAGGTGGTAAAGGGTGGTAAGGCACATTAACGATGGTTCTTCCGGCAGCCAGTTCATGTCCCCCTCTCGCCGACAACAGGGGCCAGGAACTCGCCTTCCACCCACGCCTGGTTCATCTTGAGAAACGTCAGTCTGTCCACAGACTTGTGAGACAGACGTGAGCGTTTCTCGGTGACCACTCCACCAGCTGCACTGAAGCAGCGCTCGGACAGCACGCTGGAAGGGGGGCAGGACAGCACTTCCAGGGCATACTGCGCCAGCTCGCTCCAGATCTCCAGGCGCTTGACCCAATACTCCATGGGATCAACAGGGGCATCGCTGTCAAGCCCGCTGTAGGACCCCATGTAGTCAGCCACCATTCGGGTCAGGCGCTGGCTGTGACCGGAGGAGGATGCTGCTGCATGCACCTCCTCTCTAGTCACTGCTGCCAGAGCCTCTACAGTCCTGTAGAGCTTGTTGCTGAGAGACAGCAGGTCTGTGGGGCGCTTGCTGCTAATGCAGGCACCTGCTGCTGCCTCTGTGCTGGCTGGACAGTGGGGGTGGAAGGCTGGGGGAAGGCTTCCTCCAAGCGCTCAACAAGGGCCTGCTGCAAGCTCCTTATTTGTTGCGCTGGGTCTCCTCCTGCAGGCGGCAGGAACTGGCT
Source organism: Hyperolius riggenbachi (assembly GCF_040937935.1). Lineage (NCBI taxonomy): Eukaryota > Metazoa > Chordata > Amphibia > Anura > Hyperoliidae > Hyperolius > Hyperolius riggenbachi. The sequence continues at coordinate 60,957,117 of NC_090652.1, read as the reverse complement.
CAACTTCCCCTTGAGGCGTGGGTCCAACATCATGCTGATCCAGATGTCCTCCCTCTGCTTCATCTGGATCACCCTGGGGTCCTTGCGCAGGCACATCAGCATGTGCGCTGCCATTGGGAAGAGGCGGGCCACGTGTGCTGGCACATCGACGGCAGTGCTGTCCTCAACCTCCTCCTCTGCCGCCTCATCCTCTCTCCACCCCCGCACCAACTCAGCTGCGCTGTGCTGATCCCCCTCATCAGCAGCAAGGTCAGGGACCTCCACCAAGTCCTCCTCCTCCTCCCCCTCAGAGGTGGACTGTGCAGCTGCTTGCCGCTCCTGCTGGTCCAAGGCTGCCGCTCCCTGTTCCAGCAAAGCATCGAGGGCCCTGTTCAGCAGACAAACCAGGGGCACCCACTCGCAGACCATAGCATGGTCCCTGCTCACCATGTTAGTGGCCTGCAGAAAGGGAGCCAGCACTAAGCACACCTGCTGCATGTGCCTCCAGTCATCATCGGGGCTCAATCCTCTCTCCCCTGCTTTTCACGATTTACATGTTACCGCTGGGAAAACTAATCCAAAAACATGGCCTGACATACCACTGCTATGCAGACGACACCCAACTATATCTTTCCTTCAAGCCTGGTGTGACAGACCGAACTCTAACTATAAACGCCTGCTTACGTGAACTACAGCAATGGATGAATGACAACTGGCTGAAACTAAATGCAGACAAAACGGAAGTCCTTCTGATAGGAGGGCAGAGCATGATAACAAAACAACTTAACTTGCAGTCTTCACCACTGGGAATAGGAGGCACGGATCTGCGCAGCTCTGATCATGTGCGTAGCCTGGGAGTTCTAATTGATTGGGATTTAAACTTCAGAACTCAAATCTCTGCTGTGGTGAAATCATCCGTTTTTCACCTGAAGAACATTGCAAAAATCAAGCACCTCATACCCCCAGAAGATCTGCCAACCTTAGTCCACGCCTTCATCACATCCCGTCTGGACTACTGCAATGCTCTCTACACTGGCCTTCCAAAAAAGGTCTTGTACCGACTACAGCTGATACAGAATACTGCTGCCAGACTGCTAACCAACCAACCCCGTCACTGCCACATAACGCCAGTCCTGCACTCCCTTCACTGGCTACCTATAGAATGGAGGGTCCTATTCAAGATCGGCCTACTGACATTTAAATCCCTGAATAATTTAGGCCCTGGATACATGAAAGATATGTTGCAGCTGCGTAGCAATCCCCGCATTCTCAGATCAACAGGTTCTAATAATCTAGTCATACCCAGAGTCCACTTGGAAACTTTTGGGCCCAGAGCCTTCTGTCATGCTGCCCCTACGTTTTGGAACTCCTTACCTCAACAGATCAGGACAGCTCCATCCCTGGACGTGTTTAAATCCAGACTGAAAACCCACCTGTTCAGTTTGGCATTTGCAGAAATATAACTTTTGTTGTGTGAATACTTCATCCTACTAATTACTGAATCTGAGAGAGCCTAAGCGCTTTGAGTCCTATGGGAGAAAAGCGCTATAGAAATGTTATTGTATTGTATTGTATTGATGTTGCTGGTCTTGTCCCTTCTCTGAGCGGTGGAAACAGTGGCCTGGGCAAGGTACTGGTTGACAGCGTGCTTCTGTTCAACCAGACGCTCCAACATCGCCAGGGTGGAGTTCCAGCGAGTTTGAACGTCAAGGATCAGCCAATGGCGTGGCAGCTCCAGCTCCTTTTGCACGTCTTCCAGGCTCGCACAGGCTGCAGCCGAGCGCCGGAAGTGACGCACAACGTTCCTTGCCGTTTCCAGCAGTTCGCCCATCCCCTGGTAGGTGTGCAAGAACTTCTGCACCACCAGGTTCAGCACGTGGGCAAGACAGGGGATGTGGGTCAGGTTTCCCCTGTCAATTGCGGCAACCAGATTGGCCCCATTGTCGGCCACCACCTCTCCGACTCTGAGGCCTCTGGGGGTCAGCCAACTCCTCTCCTGCTCCTGGAGTTTGGCCAACACATGGGTTGCCGTCAGTTTGGTCTTCCCAAGGCTGACCAACTGCAGCAGCGCTTGGCAGTGGCGGGTCTTCACGCTGCTGCTGAGGCGGGGGGTTTGGCCAGGTGTGCCGGAGGATGGCAGAGGATCGGAGGAACCTGCTGCAATTCCCCTGACCCTGCGGGGTGGCACCACCCACTGTGTTGCTGCTGCTGCTGTGCCCGCTGCTGCTCTCCCATCCTCACCCCCTTCCACCAAGCTGGCCCAGTGGACAGTGAAGGACAGGTAGCGGCCTGTCCCGAGGCGGCTGCTCCAGGAGTCCATGGTGACGTGGACCCTTTCACCAACCGCGTGCTACAGCCCTCGCTCCACATTGGCCATCACAAAGCGGTGCAGTGCAGGAATGGCCTTGCGGGCGAAAAAGTGTCTGCTGGGGAGCTTCCAGTCTGGGGCTGCACAAGCAAGCAGCACACGCATGTCGCTCCCCTCCTGCACGAGCGTGTACAGCAAGAGTTGGGAGCACATGGCCCGTGCCAGCAAGCCATTCAGCTGACGCACGCGACGGCTGCTGGGAGGCAGAGCCCTAACCACCCCCTGGAAGGACTCGCTCAAAAGGCTCTGGCGTGGCCTTTTGCTGGCACGGGAATCAGCGGACACAGCAGAGGAGGCCACTGAGGACTGGCTGCCAGAACAGGCCTCAGTGTCGGCGGCAGGAGTTGCAGAGGAGGGAGGAGCAGTGCGTTTCCGCACTCCTGCTGGTGCTGCTGGAGGAGCAGGAGGGCGGGTGGCTGCTGTTGCTGCTGCTGCTGCTGAAGGCTGTGCAGTGATGGGTGTGGTGCCACTGCCAGCACCAGATGCCTTCAGCCTCTGGAACTCCTCATGCTGGTGTAAATGTTTCGCAGCAAGGTGGTTGATGAGCGAGCTGGTGCTGAACTTTAAGGGGTCTGCACCTCTGCTCAACTTCCGCTGACAGTGGTTGCAAGTGGCGTTCTTGCTGTACACTGTGGGCATGGTGAAAAATCGCCAGATTGGTGACAAAAACAACCCCCTACGGCCTAGAGCCGCTGCTGCCTGTCTCCCTGTGGTGGTTGGGGCGGGGGCTTGGGTGCGGCTGGTGGTGGTACTGGCAGATGCTGCTGCTGCTGAGCCTGAGACACCAGCAGGCTGTGGGACCTGCCTACTGCTGCCAATGCTTGCAATGATGCGCCTCCTTGCAAGGCCCACAAGCGCATCCTCCTCCTCCTCCTCAGAGCTGCTGATGACGACATCCCCTGGAGCTGGTGGCACCCAGTCTTTGTCTGTCACCGTGTCATCATCATCATCCCCCTCCTGAAACATGTCCTGCTGGGATGATGACCCCCCAAACTCCTCTCCTGATGCATGGATGGGCTGCTTGACTGTCGCCACAGTCTTGCTGTCCAATCCCTCATCCCCCAAAGTGCCCATCAGCATCTCCTCCTCCAAATCGCCAACAACAGCAGACAATACCCTGATGGTGCCTGGGGTAAAAATACTGCTAAGTGACAGGTCGCCAACTTGTGACGGTGAACTGGCCACCTCCCCAGGCCCTGCTGGGCGGCTGCTGCGAACAGGGGTGGTGGTGAGGGTGGAGGCCTCGGATGCAGAGCTGATGGCGGGCTGCTCATCCTCCGTCATCAGTTGCACCACAGTGTCTGCATCCTTTTCCTCAATGGGACGTTTCCGACCCGGCTGGAGGAAAATAGGAGCAGGTACTACACGCTGCTGCTGCTGCTGCTGTGTCTCTGCAGCGTGAGTTGCTCCTGCTGGGCGGCGCCCAAGGCGTCCACGGCCAGTGGCTATAGGAGGAATGTTAGCCACTGACGCAGCTGCTGCTGCTGCGGAACTGTGCATGGTGGCGCGGCTTGCCACAATGCTGCTCCCTCTCCTCTTGATTCCCTTGCTGCCCTTCCCCTTGCCCAAACCGCGCTGGCTGCCACTTCCAGACATCTTTGATGTTTTGGGCGTAAGCAAAAAAGTTTTTTAAAAGAGCGGGTGAAAAAGTGGGGTACTTTAATGGAGTGGGTTGGTGGGTGAGGTGACACTAATCACTAAGTGATTAGATCGCTAAGTGATTACTAGTACAGTACTAATACAAAATACAATAATTCAGTAATCAGTATAATGCTGGATACACATGGTGCGTTCGCGCACTCGATTTTCCCGTCGATTCGTTTATTTCCAACATGTCCGATTTGGATTTCGATGGATCGTTAGGTCGATTCGCATGCAAAGTATGCCGAATCGACCTAACGATCCATCGAAATCCAAATCGGACATGTTGGAAATAAACGAATCGACGGGAATCGACGGGAAAATCGAGTGCGCGAACGCACCGTGTGTATCCAGCATAACAGAGGACAGTCACAGGAGGACAGCTGCCCACACAGGCAAGGCCCTGAGGCCTAAAGCAGTGTAAGCTTGCCTGCAGCAGCTGTGTCTGTCTCTAGGTAGCACACAAGCTACTAACTAAAATACAATGTCTATCTAACTAACAACAATATAGGTGTGTATAGGAGGTGTATGTGAGCAAAAACGCTAGGTAAATGACCACAATAGAGCTCTTGCTAAGCCAAAGCACAAAGGAGCAACTCTCTCTCTGTACAAGTCTCAGGCAAGCACGGAGAAACCTAACATGGCGGCCGCTATTTATAGGGTAGGGGCTGGCCAGGGTCCCCCTCTGTGATTGGCTGCCGTCAGAGGGCCTGGGAGCCCTCTGATTGGCTCTAAGGACATCAATCTGGGCTATGACGCTATTCGAGCTCGGTATTCGAGCTTGAATAGCTGAAAAAAGAGCTCGAATATTCGAGCTACTCGAATATTCGAGCTCTGCTGAGCACCACTGATACAGAATTGGTAATAACAGTGACAAGAGTAACATGGTGAATAAAATGTGTAACAAATTCCAAGACACAAAAGGGGGAGACAAGTTGACTCTATTACAGTTCACATGCTCAATATTACATGAATATGTGTTTTTTATATTTTATATACACAGCATATAAATGTTGACCTATTAGCTGGTATGAAAATAAAGCATTTGGACATCTTCTGACCACTGGCTACATTATACACATACATGCTCTGGGGTTCATTTACATAGATTTTCCTTAGCTGCAAATCAGTAGAGAACATAAGTGATCCAGGAAATTTGAACTTGATTAAAAAAAATATATAATGATTCCTAATATTGTCTCGTCCTGGCTGGAAAGAAGTGTGGAGCTCTTATCCAAGTCATACAGTACATACCTCCCAACTGTCCCGTTGTGCTGGGACTGTACCGGGTTGGGAGGCACTGTCCCGTGTCCCACGGCACCCTTCCATTGTCCCAATTGCAGAACGCAGAGTGAAAAGCAGCAGAGCGATCCTAGCTGCACACCAAGCCTGTAACGATGATGGGCATGATCTGTGCTTGAGCAATGAGCAGCAACACCTGGGCTTGGAGTGCAGCTGATAGAGCAATGTTGAAATCGAGGAGAGAGGTGAGTTATACTTCTTAATTAATATTGCCTCCTGTGCTGATTTCTGTATATGGGGGGGGGGGGAGGTAAGACCACTAGACTACCTGGGGAACTGTGTAAGGGAGAGGGGACCCCTAGACTACCAGGGAATGCTGTATAGGGGAGGGGTGACTACTAGACTTCCAGGGAGCATTGTATAGTGGAGTTGGGACCATTAGACAATCAAGGAATGCCGTGTAGAGTAAGAGGACCACTAGACTACCAGCAAATGCCATATGGGGGGCAGACTAGCCTACCAGGGAACGCTGTATAGGGAAGTTGGGCTACTAGATTACCAGGGACTGCTTTATGGGGTGGTGGATGCTAGACCACAAGGAAATGCAGTATAGGGGAGGGTGGGTGGAACCACTAGACTACCAGGAATTGCCAAATGGGGGGGGGCGAACTAGACTACCAGGGAACACTGTATGGGGGATGGCGGGGGCAACCACTAGACTACTAGGGATCACTGTATGGGGAGAAAGGTGGGACCACTGGACTAGACTACCAGGGAATGCTATATGGTGAAAGGAGAGAGGACCACTAGACTACCAGGGAAAATGTATTAGGGGCTATCAATAGACCACCAAGGAATACTGTAGAGGGTAAGGTGGGATCACTAGTCTACCAGGGAATACAGTTATGGGGTAGGAGGAAATGCTAGAAGAATACCTGGGAAAAATGTAAGGAGCACAGTGCTGTCCAACTATATTGATTGGGGCCAACACTCTACCTGATTTTGTTTTCTGAGAGAAATGCTGCAAATTATGTATGCACATTATAACTGCTTGTAGCATTTGCAGTGTGCAGTTTTATTTCTTACATCAGGTTGTCCTGTATTTATTACCTAAAGTCATTACTGTAGGGGCTACACACAACTACAATCACACAAACGCCATACGGCTGGATTCACTCTATACCAGAGGAAAAATTGATCCTGTTAAAACTGGAGAAGGGCTCCGCCCAAAACGTGCGTAATCTGTGACTCCAATGCGGCTTATTGCTGTTCACAGCCCTCTGAGTGCCGTGTGCTGTGTTTAATTTTATCCTTTTTAATACTGATCTTTTTTTTATGTAAAGGGACTCAGAATAGAGACTAGAAATGGAATCTGGACTTACCTTAGGCTTTCTCCAGCCCCCCGTAGCCCGCAAGCTTCCTTGGTGTCCTGTGGGTCCCCTCCATTCTGGTGGCTCTGCTAAAGCACAACTTGACCGGGAGTGGTGTGCAACTGTGCATGCACGGCCCATCCCCAGGTCTGGCTTTATCACGCACCCGTCACTGTGAGCATTCAGCACAAGTATACATTTTTTCGCCAACACAGTGAGCGTTATGCGTCTCAGTAGCGGCTGACTTCCCAGATCCTCCTGAAGCCCAACGCTGTGCTTGGGACTCTCTGTTTCTTAAGGTGGCCACACATGATACAATTAAATGATCCAATTTTCCGGCAATTCTATATACATATGATCGGAGCTCCAAAAAAAATCAAAAGCTTTTTTTCATTTGACTTTTCAATTTTTAACCATCCGGAATGCGGGAAATTTTTCTTCAATTTTTCTAAAGATTGTATGGTGTATGTTAGATTGTCAATGTATTAATATACACACCCCAGCAATTTTCTCAGAGTTTCCAAACATTTTTATCATAATTGGGGAAAAATTTAACATATGTGTGTAGCACATTGGTCATATTTTTAATGTTACAATCAGTCGGAAAAATGTATTGCAATTCTTGAATTGAACAGATATTTTAAAAATTGTATTGTGTGTGGCCACCTTTAGCCATGCTTCAGTTTGTGGTAGCGTACATTCCTACTGGGCATGTGCGAGTATGGTCTACGCATCCCAAGCAGAACAAAGAAACACAGTGCGTGAGCGGCTTCATTCTACTGGGCAGCCACAGACCATATTTGCACATGCCCAGTATGGATGCACTCCAACAGGAATGGGAACGAGGCCAAAAGAGCATATTCAACAAACTCCTCTAGAATAGAGATGTCGCGAACCTCCGATTTTCAGAAAAATAGAAAAAATTCTAACGCCTAAAAAAATGATGGAAAACATGTTTCACAGGCTCTAATACCTGGAGGCAGACATGATTGAGTGAAATACACATCAAATGTCCCAGGCTAACATCTAGGTTTCACACAGACCCCTATTTTAGGCCCTCCACCCTTCTACCTTTTCCCTCCTCTTGAAGGGACTCATCTGCCAGATAATTATATTATTTCAAAAGCCAGTTTACATACCATAGCTGAGATAGGATTGAGCATAAATGGTACATGCTAGGCTGGCTTCAGCGTGTGTGTGTGTGTGTGTGTGTGTGTGTGTGTGTGTGTGTGTGTGTGTGTGTGTGTGTGTGTGTGTGTGTGTGTGTGTGTGTGTGTGTGTGTGTGTGTGTGTGTGTGTGTGTGTGTGTGTGTGTGTGTGTGTGTGTGTGTGTGTGTGTGTGTGTGTGTGTGTGTGTGTGTGTGTGTGTGTGTGTGTGTGTGTGTGTGTGTGTGTGTGTGTGTGTGTGTGTGTGTGTGTGTGTGTGTGTGTGTGTGAGAAAGAGAGAGAAAGAGAGAGAAAGAGAGAGAAAGAGAGAGAAAGAGAGAGAGAGAGAGAAAGAGAGAGAGAGAGAGAGAGAGAGAGAGAGAGAGAGAGAGAGAGAGAAAATCTACCTGGCTATCTGGGGTTCTCTTTGGACAACTGTTGAACACAAAATACAAGGCCATGTCTGGCTACATATCTGTAAGCAGTGGCTGCATGGTGTAATGGTTAAGGGCTCTGCCTCCGACACAGGAGACCAGAGTTCGAATCTCGTCTCTGTCTGTTCAGTAAGCCAGCACCTATTCAGTAGGAGACCTTAGGCAAGTCTTCCTAACACTGCTATCTTGTCTAATTTTTCTCTTGACAACTGTTGAACACAAAATACAAGGCCATGTCTGGCTACATATCTGTAAGCAGTGGCTGCATGGTGTAATGGTGAATGGCTCTGCCTCTGACACAGGAGACCAGAGTTCGAATCTCGTCTCTGTCTGTTCAGTAAGCCAGCACCTATTCAGTAGGAGACCTTAGGCAAGTCTTCCTAACACTGCTACTGCCTATAGAGTGTGCCCTAGTGGCTGCAGCTCTGGTGCTTTGAGTTCGCCAGGAGAAAAGTGTGATATAAATGTTATTTGTCTTGTCTAATTTGTTTCTTGCATTAAGCATAAATGGTACATGCTAGGCTACTTTCAGCTACTTTCAGCTACTTTCAGCTACTTTCAGCTGCTTTCAGCTACTAGTGTTGGTGGTACAATGTATATGTTAGTTACCTACCATACACTGAGGCCTGGGTTCAAATCCCTATCATGGTATATAAGCTGGTTTTTGAAATACTGGAATTCCCTGGCAGATGAGACCCTCCTCCCTCCGGTAGGAGGGAATAGGCAGAAGGGAGGAGGGACCCACAACAGGCTAATTAAAATCTCCCTAGCAGAGTGTGTAGCAGCTGTCTCTTAACTAATTAGTGTAGGCAGACAACTGAGTCAAATTGTATAAGGACCTTGCTTGGAGGAGGGAGGGCCTCCAGCATTGAGAGCAGTGTGTATGGTAATAATGTGTCTGCTGACTGTGATATAGAGAGTCAAAGTTTTGCTCAATAGAGCTTTATGGGGCGAATCGAACTTCCGGGAAGGTTCGCCTTTGGCAGGCGAACGCGAACCACCGAAGTTTGCCTGGAACCGTTCGCCGGCGAACAGTTCACAACATCTCTACTCTAGAATATGTTCAGACGGACCCAGGGCTGAAACGGTGGGGTCCAGGAGAAAATATTTGTAACATTTTTATCTACCATAAAAAAATAACTAAACCATATAGAGAAAGAACTAGACACTCAAAAAATCATCATAGTCATAATAAAATATCAGCAAAGCTATCAAATGTATGTCAATGTAGAAGATCATTTAACAAGAGATAACATACATGGTGCGTACACACGTACAATTACTGTCTTGATCTCTCAGGCAGCAGTTTGGGGCTGAGTTCTGTGTAGACGCATCACTAGCCTGCAGGTTAGCAACGTGTTTTGTTGCTATAATGGCACAAAGCGGGAGGGCTAAGGAGGGCTCAGATCTCTTACATCTGGGTTGGGAGAGGATCAGGGCCGCCATAAACATGTCAGACTAGAACGATCTAGTCTGTGTAGAATTCTTTAGAATTACTATAAATCCAGATGTGTTTTGTGCTCAATGATCAAATTCATCAGAGAACCAGGCATTAATATGTAAACCCTAGGAATGAGAATAATTGCAGAATTAGTCCATAGTCAAGCTGCATAAAGTTGCATGCAAAATTTGCATAATCCTGCATCAACTCAATAGTGTTAGCATATCATTGACCTTCTTCAGCAAACACTAATTTAGGTGGATATACAGATGGCTGAGACCCAAGATTAACCACTTCCTGACCGCCGTATATACAATTGGCGGCCGGGAAGTGGACCCCGCAAGGACCGCTGTATAGATAAATGGCGGCGGTCCTTTTACGGGCATACGCGATCGCGTCATTCGTGACGGCCGCCGGCGACTAGCCCCGCCCCCCTCGCGCTTTAACCCGCCGGCCGTTCGGAAGCGCCGGCGGGTTATTAGCACCCGGATCGCCGCATACAAAGTGTATAATACACTTTGTAATATATATAAAGTGTATTATACAGGCTGCCTCCTGCCCTGGTGGTCCCAGTGTCCGAGGGACCACCAGGGCAGGCTGCAGCCACCCTAGTCTGCACCCAAGCACACTGATTCCCTCCCCCCTGCCCCCTGATCGCCCACAGCACCCCTCAGACCTCCCCCTGCCCACCCCCCAGACCCCTGTTTGCACCCAATCACCCCCCTAATCACCCATCAATCTGTTATGATCATGTCTGCAGCGTTTACTGCTGGCTGCAGTGGTATTGTAACCCAAGCAGTTCTGATGTCATTACATGCATTTTCTTGCATAGTTTGGTTTGCACTTAAACTAGTTGCTGATTCCATCTGCAGTCGCTCTGAAGTTAATGACAGTTTAATATGCTTTTGTGTAAACAAACATTGTCTGCTACAATGGAGGGGCAATCCCTTTCCTGCAGGCTGCATATCATTGTCTGCCTTTTCCTGCTGTCAGCCTGTGATTAATTACCATTCACTTGTGTGGGAATCTGCAGGTCTGCTCCCATTGGATGACCTCAGTATAAAGAACTGCTTCCTGCAATGCTTGATGGGCTACCATAGTCTCAGATTCTGTCTGTTACTCTGCTCGTGCCCCACCTCGTTCCTGGTCTGTGTGGACTGCGCTGACTCCTGCGAAGGGGTCAGCGAGCCCTCCTAGTTCTGCTCTTGTTCTAGAAGTTGTTACTTGCTTGTCTTGTGTCATATATTGGTTCATCGCCAATATATACGCATACTTGCGCATTTTGTTATTTTCCTTGTATTCGTGTTACGTTGATACATCAGTGTCGCTGATATATACGTACACGAACTGTTTATTTCCTGTGTTCAGTTAGTCAGCCTTCCAGCACATTTTGGTAGTTTGCGCGTATCGTGAGCACCCGTGCTGAGCTAGTATCCTGCTCCTGGTCCTGTTTGTGGATTGCGTTCATCTCTGCGAAGAGATAGCGAATCCTTCTGAGCCCTGTTCCCTGTATTGCTCCAGTGCTAGTCAGTGCTCCTGCTTATGTCATATATCGGTTCATTGCCGATATATACATATGTTAGTCAGACGTTACAAATAGTTTCATTGATAGCTGTAATTGTAATACGCTAGGAAAACATACTTATTGTATATTTGTCTGTGTTACGTTCATCTATCTTGATCCTGCTATTTCCTGACTATCTTGTCCTGTCTTTGTGAGGCACGCCATCGCTGCAAACGCATTGGCTGCCTCATTCCAGTCTGTCTTATTGTAGACGCTTGCTGTCACTAAGTAGTGGCTAGTTAAGCAGGCGTTCATTCTGTCTACCTGTCCTGATCTCCTCAGTCCTGGTTTATGCGCTCAGCGCTACTTTGCGCTGAGACGTTATTACGAAAGTGTTGTTTGTGGCTGTACGGATCTGCACCGGCTCTGTGCACCACAATCTCCTATTGGAGTCAGTCCTCTCCTCCACTAAACTGGGGATATCCTGATCCCTTGTGCTGGTGTGTGTACCTCCTTCACGTCAGCTTATGTGTTGTATGCTGACTGTGGAGATTACACCTCCAAGCTTAACACAATCACTCCCTGTCACTATCTGTCAACGCTATTTTTTTTTATGCCCTAAACTGCCCCCTGCTCCCTCCTGATCACCCCCCCCCCCACCCCTCAGATTCTCCCCAGACCCCTTCCCCCCCAGACACCCCCCCCCCCCCTGTGTACTGTATGCATCTATCCCCCTGATCACCTGTCAATCACCTGTCAATCACCCATCAATCACCCCCTGTCACTGCCACTCATCAATCGGCCCCTAACCTGCCCCTTACGGGCAATCTGATCACCCACCCACACCAATAGATCGCCGGCAGATCTGACGTCAGATCACCTCCCAAGTGCAGTGTTTACATCTGTTCTCTACCCTAAACACCCACTAATTACCCATCAAACACCCATCAATCACCCCCTATCACCACCTGTCACTGTTACCTATCAGATCAGACCCTAATCTGCCCCTTGCGGGCACCCAATCACCCGTCTACATGCTCATATTGCCCTCAGACCCCCCCTTATCAATTCGCCAGTGCAATATTTACATCTGTTCTTCCCTGTAATAACCCACTGATCACCTGTCAATCACCCATCAATTACCCCCTGTCACTGCCACCCACCCAGTGGCGTAGGGCCCGTGGTCGCAACGGTCGCCACGGCGACCAGGCCCGGCTCCTGAAGAGGCGGGGGAGTGGCCCGGGGGGCCCATGTCCGTTTGGAGGGCAGTGCGCGCTATTGGGAGGGGGAAGCTGCAGCCGCGGGGAGGGCAGCCCGACCTCTCCCTCCCTTCCTCTCCCCGGGCCCCCCCACCTCAGATGCAGAGTGAGCGGCGCACGGAAGCGCTGTAGGCAGAACTCGCCTCCCTGCGTTCCAATCGCCGCTGATCTCCTCTCTGCATAGAAGCTGATACACACTGCTTCCGGCTAAACAGGAAGCAGTGTCTGTATCAGCATCTATACAGCGTGAGGAGATCAGCAGCGATTGGAACGCAGGGACGGAGGTGAGTTCTGCCTACAGCGCTTCCGTGTGCCGCTCACTCTGCATCTGAGGGGGGGGGGGGGCAGGAAGAGGAAGGGAGGGAGAGGTCGGGCTGCCCTCCCCGCAGCTGCGGTTCCCCCCTTCATCATGGGGGGGGGGGGCACCTACCTACCTACCTACCCTCCCTATCCTGGGGGGGCAGCTACCTGCCTAACCCATCCTGGGGGGGCAGCTACCTACTCTAACCTATCCTGGGGGCAGCTACCTAATCTATCCTGGGGGCAGCTACCTAATCTATCCTGGGGGGCAGCTACCTAATCTAACCTATCCTGGGGGGCACCTACCTAATCTAACCTATACTGGGGGGCACCTACCTAATCTAACCTATACTGGGGGGCACCTACCTAATCTAACCTATCCTGGGGGGCAGCTACCTAATCTATCCTGGGGGGCAGCTACCTAATCTATCCTGGGGGGCAGCTACCTAATCTAACCTATAATGGGGGGCACCTACCTTATCTAACCTATACTGGGTGCAGTGGGTGGCACCTACCTAATCTAACCTATACTGGGGGGCACCTACCTCATCTAACCTTATACTGGGGGGCACGTACCTCATCTAACCTATACTGGGGGAAAGCTACCTAATCTAACCTATACTGGGGGGCACCTACCTCATCTAACCTTATACTGGGGGGCACGTACCTCATCTAACCTATACTGGGGGAAAGCTACCTAATCTAACCTATACTGGGGGGCACCTACCTATCTAACCTATACTGGGGGCACTTACCTGTCTAACCTGTATTCGGGGCACCTAGCTAGCCTATACAGGTGGCAACTATACTGGCTACCTATATTGGAGGCACCTACCTAACTAACCTATACTGGGGGCACCTACCTAACATATGCTGGGAGCAACTATTCTGGCTACCTATATTAGAGGCACCCACCTAGCTAACCTGTACTGGGGGCACCTATCTATATAACTTATCTAACTTATACCGGCGGCGCCTGCCTATCTAACCTATACTGGGGGCAACTATACTGGCTACCTATGCTGGAGGCACCTACCTGGCTAACCTATACTGGGGCAACTATACTGGCTTATCTATGCCTGGCTACCTATACTGGGGGGACCTATAGCTGGCTATAGGGATTCGGATATGTGTGTGCGTCGGGTGTTGCCGGGGGAGGGGGGCTGTTGTTGATGGGGGGGCCCACATCCAGATTCCGCATCGGGGCCCAGAGGTTTGTAGCTACGCCACTGCACCCATCAATCACCCCCTGTCACTGCCACCCATCAATCAGCCCCTAACCTGCCCCTTGCGGGCAATCTGATCACCCACCCACACCAATAGATCGCCCGCAGATCCGACGTCAGATCACCTCCCAAGTGCAGTGTTTACATCTGTTCTCTACCCTAAACACCCACTAATTACCCATCAATCACCCATCAATCACCCCCTATCACCACCTGTCACTGTTACCCATCAGATCAGACCCTAATCTGCCCCTTGCGGGCACCCAATCACCCGCCTACACGCTCAGATTGCCCTCAGACCCCCCCCTTATCAATTCACCAGTGCAATATTTACATCTGTTCTTCCCTGTAATAACCCACTGATCACCTGTCAATCACCTGTCAATCACCCATCAATCACCCCCTGTCACTGCCACCCATCAATCACCCCCTGTCACTGCCACCCATCAATCAGCCCCTAACCTGCCCCTTGCGGGCAATCTGATCACCCACCCACACCAATAGATCGCCCGCAGATCCGACGTCAGATCACCTCCCAAGTGCATTGTTTACATCTGTTCTCTACCCTAAACACCCACTAATTACCCATCAATCACCCCCTGTCACTGCTACCTATCAGATCAGACCCCTATCTGCCCCTAGGGCACTCAATCACCCGCCCACACCCTCAGAACGCCCTCAGACCCCAGCCCTGATCACCTCGCCAGTGCATTGCTTGCATCTATTCCCCCCTCTAATCACACCTTGAGACACCCATCAATCACCTCCTGTCACCCCCTAGCACACCTACCCATTAGATCAGGCCCTAATTTGCCCCGTGTTTGCTCCTGATCACTCGGCCAAACCCTCAGATCCCCCTCAGACCCCCTTCTGATCACCTCCCCACTGCATTGATTGCATCTATTTTCCCCTCTAACCACCCCCTGAGACACCCATCAATCACCTCCTGTCACGCCCCTAGCACTCCTATCCTATCCATCAGATCAGGCCCAATACAACCTGTCATCTAAAAGGCCACCCTGCTTATGACTGGTTCCACAAAATTCGCCCCCTCATAGACCACCTGTCATCAAAATTTGCAGATGCTTATACCCCTGAACAGTCATTTTGAGACATTTGGTTTCCAGACTACTCATGGTTTTGGGCCCGTAAAATGCCAGGGCGGTATAGGAACCCCACAAGTGACCCCCTTTTAGAAAAAAGACACCCCAAGGTATTCTGTTAGGTGTATGACGAGTTCATAGAAGATTTTATCATTTGTGAAAAGTTAGCGGAAATTGATTTTTATTGTTTTTTTTTTTCACAAAGTGTAATTTTTCACTAACTTGTGACAAAAAATAAAATCTTCTATGAACTCGCCATACACCTAACGGAATACCTTGGGGTGTCTTTTTTCTAAAATGGGGTCACTTGTGGGGTTCCTATACTGCCCTGGCATTTTAGGGGCCCTAAACCGTGAGGAGTAGTCTAGAAAACAAATGCCTCAAAATGACCTGTGAATAGGACGTTGGGCCCCTTAGCGCACCTAGTCTGCAAAAAAGTGTCACACATGTGGTACCGCCGTACTCAGGAAAAGTAGTATAATGTGTTTTGGGGTGTATTTTTACACATACCCATGCTGGGTAGGAGAAATCTCTCTGTAAATGGACAATTGTGTGTAAAAAAAATCAAACAATTGTCATTTACAGAGATATTTCTCCCACCCAGCATGGGTATGTGTAAAAATACACCCCAAAACACATTATACTACTTCTCCTGAGTACGGTGATACCACATGTGTGGCACTTTTTTACACCCTAAGTACGCTAAGGGGGCCAAAGTCCAATGAGTACCTTTAGGATTTCACAGGTCATTTTGCGACATTTGGTTTCAAGACTACTCCTCACGGTTTAGGGCCCCTAAAATGCCAGGGCAGTATAGGAACCCCACAAATTACCCCATTCTAGAAAGAAGACACCCAAAGGTATTCCGTTAGGAGTATGGTGAGTTCATAGAAGATTTTATTTTTTGTCACAAGTTAGCGGAAAATGACACTTTGTGAAACAAAACAATTAAAATCAATTTCCGCTAACTTGTGACAAAAAAATAAAATCTTCTATGAACTCACCATACTCCTAACGGAATACCTTGGGGTGTCTTCTTTTTAAAATGGGGTCATTAGTGGGGTTCCTATACTGCCCTGGCATTTTAGGGGCCCTAAACCGTGAGGAGTAGTCTTGAAACAAAAATGACCTGTGAAATCCTAAAGGTACTCATTGGACTTTGGGCCCCTTAGCGCAGTTAGGGTGTAAAAAAGTGCCACACATGTGGTATCGCCGTACTCAGGAGAAGTAGTATAATGTGTTTTGGGGTGTATTTTTACACATACCCATGCTGAGTGGGAGAAATATCTCTGTAAATGGGCAATTGTGTGTAAAAAAAAATCAAACAATTGTCATTTACAGAGATATTTCTCCCACCCAGCATGGGTATGCGCAGTGGTGCTCACCGCCAGGTCGTGATCGCGCTTACGCGTGGATTCACGACCATTTTGATGCATTCCGCCTCGGACACGCTAAGCCGCGAATAGATTTTCAACCACGAAAATCTGCTTCGGCTTTGCGTGAATGCGGACATAAATCCGCATTCACGCTCGTGAAACCCGGCGCTGAAGTCGTGGTTAGCGGAAATGCGTAAAACTATGCGGAAGTGACACATTGCAGGCCAATCAGAGGGCCCCAGCCAGGCCCTAGCAACCAATCACAGGAGGGGAGCTATGCCCTCCCCTCCTGAATATAAAGCGGCGGCCATGATGGAAAAGCTCTGTCCTTGCTAGACTGTGGTGCTGAGAGGATTATCTCCAGGCCATTGTTGTTTGAGCAAGTGCATTTATTGTGTTAAAAACAAAGCGTTTTTTTTGCTAACACTGCTCTTATACTGTACACAGTTAGCTAGTCAGTGAGTGATTGCTGTAGTTAGTTGTAGTCAGTGTAGTGTAGTGGGAGTGTGGGAGTCTAGTGATTATTTATTTAACTGTGTGTAGTGCAGGCAGGTTCAGTGCTGCAGTGTAGTCAGTGTAGTGGGAGTGGGGATTATCTGTGTGTAGTGCAGGCAGGCAGGTTAGTGCAGCTGCAGTGTTCACTTGTATATTCCAGTGACAGTTATACACTTGTACTATTTGCAGGCAGCCAGTCACACCGCCGGCGCCGCCACTCTCTGCCATCGCTGTTCATTCATTCTGTCAGTGACCTTGTGCCATGCCCACTGCATCCTTCAGTGACCTAGTTGTATATCCAGTGCCCACTGCTGTGCCCACTGCATCCTTCAGTGACCTTGTACTGTGCCCACTGCATCCTTTAGTGACCTAGTTGTATATCCAGTGCCCACTGCTGTGCCCACTGCATCCTTCAGTGACCTTGTACTGTGCCCACTGCATCCTTCAGTGACCTAGTTGTATATTCAGTGCCCACTGCTGTGCCCACTGCATCCTTCAGTGACCTTGTACTTTGCCCACTGCATCCTTCAGTGACCTAGTTGTATATCCAGTGCCCACTGCTGTGCCCACTGCATCCTTCAGTGACCTTGTACTGTGCCCACTGCATCCTTCAGTGACCTAGTTGTATATCCAGTGCCCACTGCTGTGCCCACTGCATCCTTCAGTGACCTTGTACTGTGCCCACTGCATCCTTCAGTGACCTAGTTGTATATCCAGTGCCCACTGCTGTGCCCACTGCATCCTTCAGTGACCTTGTACTGTGCCCACTGCATCCTTCAGTGACCTAGTTGTATATCCAGTGCCCACTGCTGTGCCCACTGCATCCTTCAGTGACCTTGTACTGTGCCCACTGCATCCTTCAGTAACCTAGTTGTATATCCAGTGCCCACTGCTGTGCCCACTGCATCCTTCAGTGACCTTGTACTGTGCCCACTGCATCCTTCAGTGACCTAGTTGTATATCCAGTGCCCACTGCATCCTTCAGTGACCTTGTACTGTGCCCACTGCATCCTTCAGTGACCTAGTTGTATATCCAGTGCCCACTGCTGTGCCCACTGCATCCTTCAGTGACCTTGTACTGTGCCCACTGCATCCTTCAGTAACCTAGTTGTATATCCAGTGCCCACTGCTGTGCCCACTGCATCCTTCAGTGACCTTGTACTGTGCCCACTGCATCCTTCAGTGACCTAGTTGTATATCCAGTGCCCACTGCTGTGCCCACTGCATCCTTCAGTGACCTTGTACTGTGTCCACTGCATCCTTCAGTAACCTAGTTGTATATCCAGTGCCCACTGCTGTGCCCACTGCATCCTTCAGTGACCTTGTACTGTGCCCACTGCATCCTTCAGTGACCTAGTTGTATATCCAGTGCCCACTGCTGTGCCCACTGCATCCTTCAGTGACCTTGTACTGTGCCCACTGCATCCTTCAGTAACCTAGTTGTATATCCAGTGCCCACTGCTGTGCCCACTGCATCCTTCAGTGACCTTGTACTGTGCCCACTGCATCCTTCAGTGCCGTTGTACTGTGCTTGGTGCATCCTTCAGTGACCTTGTACTGTGCCCACTGCATCCTTCAGTGCCGTTGTACTGTGCCTGGTGCATCCTTCAGTGACCTTGTACTGTGCCCACTGCATCCTTCAGTAACCTAGTTGTATATCCAGTGCCCACTGCTGTGCCCACTGCATCCTTCAGTGACCTTGTACTGTGCCCACTGCATCCTTCAGTGCTGTTGTACTGTGCCTGGTGCATCCTTCAGTGACCTTGTACTGTGCCCACTGCATCCTTCAGTGCCGTTGTACTGTGCCTGGTGCATCCTTCAGTGACCTTGTAGTGTGCCCACTGCATCCAGTGATTCATTACTAGCAACATGTCTGGCAGGGTTTCGCGGGGTGAGAGGAAAGGGAGTTCAATTGCCTCAGCCACTTCTGGGACTGCTCCACGTCCAGGGAGAGGACGCCCAGCTGTACGTGGTCGTGATGCAGCAGAAAGGGGGGCAGCAAAGCCTGGGCCGAGTCAGCGGACGCCATTGTCCAAATATTTTAAAGTTTCTGGTCCCCATGTGGTGGTTGAGCAAATGGAACCTGACGTACTCATGGACATCATGACTTCCTCCCAGACCTCTACTGTGAGCACCACTCCAAGCAGCAGCAGCAGCCAACGTCCCACGCTTGTTGTGACATCCACCCCAGCACCCACTGGTCAGCAGTAGTGTTGGGCGAACACCTGGATGTTCGGGTTCGGGAACGTTCGCCGAACATGGCCGCGATGTTCGGCATGTTCGGGCCGAACTCCCCGAACATCCCGCTTTTGGGGGCCCTATGGGGTTGCAGGCATAAGGGGGGAGCATGCCCCGATCGCGGGGGGGGGGGGGGGGGGGGGGCGGAAATTCCCCCCACCCCCTCCGCTAGCGCTCCCCCCTCTGCCCGCTTCCCCATACAAAAGTTTAAGGAAAGTAAAATAGTACCGGTGGTAGTGGCTGGCAGTGGCA
Organism: Hyperolius riggenbachi; assembly: GCF_040937935.1. Lineage (NCBI taxonomy): Eukaryota > Metazoa > Chordata > Amphibia > Anura > Hyperoliidae > Hyperolius > Hyperolius riggenbachi. The sequence goes on along the minus strand of NC_090652.1, from coordinate 60,937,743 downwards.
CTGTGAAGTGAGTGAGGAGGAGGAGTCCGGAGAGTGACGCGTTGAGGGAGGCCGGGCAGCGGGCGGTTCAGCGGTAGTACCCTTGTGGTACTTCCGCCCTTTCTCTGACCTCACGTCCTCTGCATACGAGGGTACGCGTCACGCGTACCCTCGTATGCGTCATCACGCAGAGGACGTGCCACTGCCAGCCACTACCACCGGTACTATTTTACTTTCCTTAAACTTTTGTATGGGGAAGCGGGCAGAGGGGGGAGCGCTAGCGGAGGGGGTGGGGGGAATTTCCGACCCCCCCTGCGATCGGGGCATGCTCCCCCCTTTTGCCTGCGACCCCATAGGGGGGCCGTATTCGGCCGAACAGGGCCCTGTTCGGCCGAACAGGGGCCCTGTTCGGCCAGGCATTGAGCCGTTGGGGCGAACCCGAACAGTTGTTCGGCCGAACTCGAACATCACCCGAACAGGGTGATGTTCTGCAGAACCCGAACAGTGGCGAACACTGTTCGCCCAACACTAGTCAGCAGCCCTCCCAGGATGACAGCGTTCTGTCCCTCAGTCCGGCATCTGGGAACCTGCTGATGCCAGAAGCTCAGGACTTACTGGGGACTGATGTGGCAGAGATTGAGATCGGGCCACAATCACAAGCGTTGTTGAGTTCTGGTGATGAAGAAGAGGGGTCTGTGTCTGGGGATGTAGGGACAGAAGAGGAGGCGGGGGAGTCAGAGGAAGAGCTGAATGATGATGATGCTGCTGATGATGACGACGTTGTGGACCCTATGTGCAGCCTGCTGAGTCCGTGGAAGAATGGTCAGAGGCAGAGCAGGATGACGAGTCACCTCGGCCTAGGCAAGGATATCGCCATATGTCAGGCAGGGGCAGGGGCATCGGCAGAAGTGGGCGTGGAGGAAGTAGACAGGACACTGCTTCAGCCGGCACCACCACCATGCAACCCCCGGCAACTACTACCACACATTGTTCCGCTGCACCCTCTGCTAGTGGGGGCCGCAGTAAATTAAAGTCACCAGTGTGGGATTGCTTTGATGAATGTACTGATGACAAAAGGTATGCGGTGTGCAGGTTATGCAGCAAAAGATTGAGCCGTGGGAAAAGTCAGAGCAAGATGGGTACCTCATCCCTCCAGGGCCACCTAAGAAGCCGCCACTGCCGCGAGTATGCAGAGTTTAAGAGGAAGCAGGCACTGCTGGCAGGGGTTCCTGAGAGCAGAAGGCCCACCAGCGCAGCAGCATCATCCCTCCCTCAGGGTCGTGAATCCCCCACAGCAGCAGCAGTAGTAGCACGCAAGCGCTCTTCCACCTCGGCTACTCAGGACACAGACATTGAGGCTGGCAGCCAGTGTTCGTCTCTCTCCTCTGTCTCCCCTGCATCCCAGCGTCGTCAGACCCTGCTGAGCGACACCTTTCAGGGTCTGACCAAGCCTCTGCCTCCAAGCCACAGGCGGATCCGCAAACTAAATGGCTTGCTGGCCCGGGCCATGGCATCACAGCTGCTTCCCTACTCCCTGGTGCAGGAGGGGAGCGCCATGCGGACGCTGCTCCAATTTGGCATCCCCGAGTGGCAAGTCCCCAGTCGCCACTATTTCAGCAGGAGCGCGATCCCAGCACTCCACAAGTTTGCGGTGGAAAACGTGGCCCGTTCCCTGGACTACTCTGTGGGCAAGCGGGTCCACGTGACCATGGACTCGTGGAGTAGCAGATTTGGGACAGGTCGCTACCTGTCCTTTACGGCCCACTGGGTGACACTGATGGAAGGGAGGGAGGACAAGAGCGCATCAGCCCAGCTAGTGGTGCCACCACGCGGGATCAGGGGGGATGCAGAAGGGTCCTGTCACGACACTCCCTCTGCACCCGGAAAGCAAGCCTGCCTCGGCAGCAGCAGCGCCAAGCCTCGGCACTGCCAAGCCCTTTTAAAATTGGTGACCCTGGGGAAGGAGAGGCTTACGGCCACCAACGTCCTGGCCGCCCTCAGGAAGCAGGAGCGGAGGTGGCTGACCCCCAGAGGCCTGGAAGTGGGGTATGTGGCAGCCGATAACGGGGCCAACCTGGTGGCAGCAGTGCAGCAGGGAAACCTCCAGCACATCCCCTGCTTGGCCCACGTGCTCAATCTTGTGGTGCAGCGCTTCTTGCGCACCTACCAGGGGATGAGCGAGCTGCTGCAGGATGCCCGGGCGGTGGTACGCTTTTTCCGCCTGTCAGCCACTGCCTCTGCACTCTTGTCCACCTTACAGCAGCAGTATGGAAGGCCACAACACCGGATGATCATCGACATGCCAGTTAGCTGAAATTCGACTCTGGCCATGTTGGAGCGGCTGTGTCAGCACAGGCTGGCTCTTAGGGCCTACATGCTAGACCCAAGTGTCCCCAGCAACCAGCAAGTCCCCATGATTACTGCCACTCAGTGGACACTGATGCAGCAAGTATGCCTGGTGCTGAGTCCCTTCCTGGAGGCAACCAAGATGGTCAGTGAGGAACGGGCCTCTGTGTGCCAGTGGGTGCCCTTGGTTTGTCTACTGGAGCAGGCAATGGACAATTTAATTGAGCGTGGGGATGAAGCCCTGAGGCAGTTGGAAGAACAGGAGCAGATGGCAGCACAGTCCAGCTCAGAGGAGGGCTCACAGCAGGTAGTGGAAGAGTTGGAGGTCCCTAACCTGAATGAGGAGGAGAAGGAGGAGCAGAGTGCAGCAGGCGTTGTACGTGGATGGCGGTTTGAGGAGGACAACGACATGGCACAGGAAGAGGACAGGCATGCGTTATGGGACAATGGCGAGGACGAGGAAGATCTTGCTGGCAGGGCCCACTTGTTTCCCATGGCTGTGCACATGTTGCGCTGCCTTCGCAGGGACCCCCGGGTGATCCAGATGCGTTCAAGGGAGGACATCTGGATTACCTAAGCTGGGAGACTTAATGACGCCATCCACCACCGAGCAACGTACAAGGGAGTTGAAGGAGGCCCTTGTGCGCAGACTACTGGAAGCATTCCCCCAGCCTTCCACCCCCACTGTAACTGTTCTGCCAAGCCAGCAAGAGGTGCCTGCCATTGCCACTAGCAGCACAACAACAACCACCAGCACCAGCAGCAGCAGCAACTGGCGCCCCGGAGACCTGAAGAGCCTAAGCAAGAGCCTGTATGCAGTGCAGCAGCCCAGAACAGAGGTGCCCGCCACAGCATCCACCACCAACCAGCACAAGGAACGACTGACCACCATGGTGTCTGACTATATGGGGTCATCCAGCGGGCTCAATGACACCGACAGCCCCATGGACCCCTTGGAGTACTGGGTCAAGAGACTGGACATCTGGAGCGAGCTTTCCCAGTACGTCCTGGAACTCCTATCCTGCCCTCCTTCCAGTGTCCTCTCAGAGAGATGCTTTAGTGCGGCCGGTGGCGTGGTCACAGAGAAGCGCTCTCGGCTCTCCCACGCCTCTGTGGACAAACTCACCTTCCTGAAAATCAACCAGGCTTGGGTGGAAGGTGAGTTCCTGGCCCCTATTGTCGGACACAGGGGGACATGAAGTGGCTGCTGCATGTGCTGTTGTTAACTATGCCTGCCTTTATAAAGACAGTTACTACCTGCCTAGTGCCTACCTTGGTTAATTTTTTGGTGTTATGGTACTACTACCAGTAAGTTGCCATGGTCCTCCTTCTAAGCTGCTGAACTGACCGCCCGCTTTGTCCTCCTGACTCAGTCGCTACTACACTCTGCGTTCACACTGCCCGGGTCACCGGGTGCATTTAATTTTTTGGCCAGCACTATGACGCTGTGCTACTACCACTACCACCAGTATGTTGGCATGGTCCTTCTGTGCTGCTGCTGCTGAACTGACCACCCGCATTGTCCTCCTCCTCCTGACTCAGTCGCTTCCACCAATGTACTCTGTCTGCGTTCACACTGCCCGGGTCACTGGGTGCATTTAATTTTTTGGCCAGCACTATGACACTGTGCTACTACTACTACCACCAGTATGTTGCCATGGTCCTTCTGTGCTGCTGCTGCTGCTGCTGAACTGAACGCCCGCTTTGTCCTCCTCCTCCTGACTCAGTCGCTACCACGGTACCACCAATGCACTCTGTCTGCGTTATCACTGCCCGGGTCACCGGGTGCATTTAATTTTTTGGCCAGCACTATGACGCTGTGCTGCTACTACTACTACCAGTATGTTGCCGTGGTCCTTCTGTGCTGCTGAACTGACCGCCCGCATAGTCCTTCTCCTGACTCAATCGCTACCACCACTGCACTCTGCGTTCACACTGCCCGTGTCCACTGACAACTCTGCTGCAATGTCATTGCTAATTGCTG